>NC_067311.1:5572645-5640696 GCF_020740795.1 Apus apus | reverse complement strand
AAAATTCATTGCAAAACCACAGCACACAACTTAAGTTCCTTGGAGAGTGGTTGCCTCATGTTACTGCGATCGCTTACCTATCCATTCAACAGAAGGCAATGAAAGTAAATTTGTAGTAAGCACACTCATCTTGCCCCGACGGTCAATCGAGGAGCCACCACCAGAATTGTAAAACTATTTTTCCAGCACTAATCCTGACAATTGTCTATTTCAAATGAAAAAACCCAGTTCAGGCACCATTTGTGGTGGTTAAGACACAGACTCCAGGGTGAAAACCGATGGAATCATTTGTTATGAGAAAATGCTCCCTTATATACTTTTACAGTGGGAACTCAGAATAATCAACCAGGGTACAGAGAGTGTAAACAGCACTCACACCTTCTCCTTGGAACAGACACAGTCTTTGGGCTCCCAGGATATAGCCAATCACACACCGAACACACGATAAACAGTGTTCTGATTTTTGTCAACATTCACAGTGCTGCTCACAGCAAGCCCTGGCCCTTAGGTGGTCTCATATTGTTTTATCTACTTCTTTACAGATAGACGAGGCCTTTTTTCTTTTCCCATAGCTATTTTCCACAGGCAGCAGAACAACTGGCAGGGAAAGGGTAAACCTATTTGGGTGGCTGACCTGTGGAAAGACATTGCAGCTTGGATAGAGAAACTTTTGGGGAAAGTGCGTAATGTAGATGCACACGTGCCTCTGAGTCGAGCCACTGAGGAACATCAACACAACCAACGAGCAGATGAGGCTGCTCAAGTGTTCCAAATAGACTTAGACTGGGAACATAAGGGTGAGCTCTTTCTGGCTCGATGGGCCCATGACACTTCAGGTAATCGGGGCAGAGATGCAACATACAGATGGGCTCGTGAATGAGGGGTGGTCTTAACCATGGATACTATTGCACAGATTGTCCACAACTGTGAGACGTGTGCTGCAATTAAGCAGGCAAAGTGGTTGAAACCTTTGTGGTATGAGGGGAGGTGGTCAAAGTACAGGTACAGGGAGGGTTGGCAAATTGACTATATCACACTGCCTCAGACCTGCCAGGATAAGCCCTATGTGCTGACAATGGTGGAAACAAGTACAAGATGGTTGGAAACATATCCTGTGCCTCATGCCACAGCCAGGAATACTATCCTGGGCCTTAGAAAGCAAATTTTGTGGAGACATGGTACTCCAGAAAGAATTGAGTCAGACAATGGGACTAATTTCAAAAAGTCTTGTGACTGACTGGGCTAAAGAACATGGTACTGAGTGGGTATACCAATGGATGGTGGAACTCTCAAAAACTGGGACAAAAAATTTGACAAAGGCCACCTGGTTAGTTAATACCAGGGGATCCATCAATTGGGCTGGTCCTACTCAGTCAGACTTTCTACATACTGCAGATGGGGATAAAGTCCCTGTGGTATGTGAAAGAAACCTGCTGGGTAAAAGTGTTTGGGTTTATCATGCTTCAGGCAAAGGTCAACCTATCCGGGGTGTTGCTTCTGCTCAGGGACCTGGACATACCTGGTGTGTGATGATGGAGGATGGTGAAGTACAATATGTACCTCAAGGTAATCTGACTCTGGGGGAGAATCCTGACCCTCATAACTCTGCACTCTCTCTGGCAGCTCCAGGACTTTTCAGGACTGTTCGCAGCTAAGGAGAGTGCTGTGGGAACAATAGGGGCTCGCACATTCCTGAACACATTTGTATGTAATTGTACATATTTTCTTTCATCATTAGTGTTTCATTAAAGCTGTCTAGATTAGTTTTCAATCCGGAAAAATCTCTCTCCATAATTTTATCTCTCCTTTCCTACCTGGGTGGAAGGGGGAGGGGATCAAGAGCATTGTTTTCTCTCATTTAATTGCCGATCCTGAGTCAAACCGTGATACCTGGCTTCTGGTTTGATGGGATATTTTTTAATCCTCACTGACTTTGCACCCTCTTTCAATTCTATTTTCACAGGTTGTGCTAATTTAGATTTCCCAGGCTTTTCTCTTTCCCATACTGTAGGGATTACTGCCAAAACCACTTTTTGTGGAATTTCTTGTTCTTTTCTTTTTTCTTGTATCATCAAAATTTCTTGTGTCTTTTACTCTGCTTTCTTTAGAAGGAGCTCTCCATTTTCAAAAACGATTTGTGCATTTAATTTTAGATACCAAATCTCTCCCTAATGACGGAATTGGGTATTCTGGTACATACAAGAATTCATGTGTGATTTTTTCTTTTCCAGATTTCAAATTTCAAATCCAGGGATTTGGCCTAGTTTCCTCCTTCCCCATGGCCCCAATTATATTTGCTGTTTTGGTGCCCAATTTCCCTTTTCAGTTATTCAGAACTGAGAATGTTGCTCCAGTGTCCACTAAAAACTTAACCTCCTTTTCTCCCAGCTTAATTACAATTCCCCTCCAGTCCCCTTCATTCATCTAAAATTGTCAATCTCACTGCCTCCTGCTGATCTACTCTTAACTTTGGACACAGTAAGCACATTGATTTATTCCCAAAGGAGCACTGAAGTTCTGGTTTCCAAGGTTTACAAATCCACCTCTCCCCTATGCCCCCCCTTTGTTCCCCGCATCCTCAGCCACTCACTGGCGCTGCTGTTGCCGCTGCCAACATCATGTTTTCCCTAGTTCTCCTTTCTTCTTTTTCTCAATTATATACTTTCCATGCCACCTCTTGCATCTTATTCAGATTCTTTGAATCCTCTCCTTCCATTTTCTGCAGCTTTTGCCTTATTTCTGTTGTAGACTGTCCTATAAAAATCCAGGCCAGTTGCACTTGTGCTGTATCTGTTTCCACTTTTAAACTGGTGTATTTTCTGGCAGTTTCCTTTAATCTTTCCAGAAACACAGAAGGAGATTCATTCTTATCCTGTCTCACTTCATACAGCTTTGACCAATTTACAGTTTTAGGTTCCGCATTTCTCACCCCATACAAAACCCACTTCTGATACCAATTCAGTCTCTGTGCTCCACATGGTTTGGATCCCACTCAGGATCTCCAGAAGGAAAATTTTGCTCGAAAGTCCCGTTCACCATCCCATTCATCACTGCTGCTTCTGCCTGCAACTTAGCAACTCTCAGTGCCATTTGCTTCTCTGTCTCATCCAATATCACCTGCAAACCATTCCAATCTGGATCCTGTGTCCTAATAATTGTATCCACTATTCTGCCCATCTTCTCAGGATTTTCCCTATAAGTTCCTGCAGCCTGCTTCCAAGCCATCAAATCCACAATCGAATAAGATACTTTCACGTATACAGGTCCATCTTGACCAACTCCTTGTCTCAAAGGGGCTAATATCCGTGTTTGCTGTCTAGTTCTCCGAGATACAGGAGTATGCACCACAACTTCCAAAAGTCCTTCTTCCTCATCTCTCATTCCACTACTCTCTGGCTCCACTATTTCTACCAATTAACTATCCCTTTAATGCCACTGTCCCTGCCTATGGTGTTCCCTTGCTCTTTGGGGGGGAGCTACCTCTAATTCTAGTCCTGTTTAATTTTTTTTTGTTCCGTAAGTGGTACATTTTTTCTTGGTCTTCAAAAACATACAGGGGCCACCAATGGTTACAATATTCTATCATTTGACCTTTTCGCAAATCATCCTGTAATTCTCCCCAATGGGCTAATGAACACCCTAGTGGGGAGGTGTGACATTCAGGATGTGTAGCGCTTGTCTCGAACAATCCAAGATACTCAGGATATCTGTTGTTTGTGTTGAGACATATAAGAGTTAAACAAGATTTGCTGATGGACTAAAGAGATGTCTCAGCAACCCGCCAAACCTTTTTACTCCCCCCCCCACAATGTGTACCTGAGAACTGGGGAGTTTAGTGTGGGACATGCTGAGATTGGAGACAAAGGAGTTCTACAGCTGGTGCAGGGAGCAGAATACCCAGTGATAACCAGGCCTTGAGATTTCATGAAAACCACCAACTTAGCAGGAAAAGATAAAGAGTGCCAGTCTCAAGCCGCCTCCTAGGACTGAACCTCCATTGCAATAAACTAATCCTGTGGTGCCAGTTGTCTCAACCTCCTGTTTTGCAACAGCTGATCTCATTAATTAGCCAAACAAAGACTATCTGCAGGACGTAGCCCCAGCACCATATCCCCCCCTCCCATCTCAGAGGAGCACGGAAAAGATAGAAGGATTTTCTCGCCTGTACAGGGAGAAAAGTGGGGGTGCAGTGGGCAAGAGCTGTATAAAAAGCTGGGACACTGTGGGTGCAGTGAAGCACTTCCCCACCAACAACGTTGCTGGACTGTGGTGGTAACTATTCTCTCTCTTGCTGTCCTCTGTATCTCTGCTTTCTTTCTTTTCTGTCTCTGTTTTCCTCCCTGTCCTATCCGCTCTAGGGACTTTGTTGTGTTACTCCAGTAAATTTTGTTGTGCACATGACATCTGACCTCATTTGTTTCTTAATTTCACCATTTGGGATCACCTTTAAACCTTTTCACAGGTCCTGCTGGACAACAAAGGGTGCAGCTACTGTGCAGCTTATCCCAGGAGAGGGAAGGCAGAATCCAGCTGCACCAGCCTCCCACTTCGGTGAGGAGTGTTAGAAAGCAAGGGGGTTCTGCCCGATCTCTCATAAAACTGCACACCAGCCTCAGTGCCTATTTGTGCACCTAATATTGTGTTATCTTTGTTTTGTCCTGGCAAGATCATAAAAAATTGCCACGTATCTGAATACCAGATCGTGACAGGAGGTTTTTGGTATCTTTTCAACAGAAGCCAAATTATCAACACTTTTACTCTTAAACAAATATGTTAATTTGGTTGTCATTCAGACCTGTGGTAAAGTCCACACAAAAATCACTCAGTCTTTCTCTTCGTTCTTCTCCGGCTGCACCCCTCACGGGATAACATAACTGCGGATCTGAACTCCACACTCACTTCCTACTTGTTTGTACATCGCAGTCACACACACATGCACACAAATACCAGCAAAAATGTATGAAACCAGGTACAAATACCACACAATATATATATAAACACCAACAGAGACTTATAGACACTTAGGTTTTTTCTACCAGAATTTGTCTAACCCTGCAATAGCTTTCATTTATGTCTTATGGGCAGACGCGTTGCCTCCCAATACAAACGGGTACCCTATTAGTCCAACCCTGCGCAGCTTTCACCACATCTGACAGGCAGACCGGGGGACTCTAACCCCCTCCCAAACCAAATAAGTGTCTTACCAATTCCAGGGGATGTCACAAATAGCCTTGCGGATCGGGGATTGATGGGTATCCCTGAGAATTTCCTCGGTGCCGGATGGAACCGATCAGGTCCCTGACTCCTCTGGTCTCTCTCGGTGAGGTCCCATCTGGGACGCCAAAAACTGTCACCAGATAGGATGAAAATAACTTATTGACACGAATGCAATGTAGATAAGCAGACACTTCTTTATAAAAGCGCTGACGATATGGGGGATAACTCCACCTAGCATATCCTGAGTTGCATTACAATCAACCCAGTTTTCTATATTCAATTTCTATTTAAATTTTTTAGCATAAAAATGCATACAGTGCTTGCTTTTAATTATTCATTAAGTTTAACCTTTGCATTGATTGGCTTCTTATGGTCTTTTGAGTTACATAACATCAAACATATTCATCTGTAACCAAAAATCATTGGTCATCTATAGTCACCCTATTGATTGTAGTCCCTGATATTCAAACCAGGATGGGATGGGAAAAGGGGATCTCCAAGCAGCATAACTGGTTACTGTGACCTTGGGCATCATGTGATAGCTTCAAGATTTATTATTTTATTATTCTTTCCACGGTAGCTGCTTAAGCATAATATCTTACTCTTTATGTAATACTAGACCTTAGCTACTTGTGCCACTTGCCTACTGCACTTGGTTTCTGTGACTATTGAAGTAAAACTCAGTCACACCCCACCCCCCCCCCCCCATGTGATTTCTTTGAGAGCAGTTTCTCCTAAAGGCCCAACCACCCCCCTCCAAATAATCAAAATCTAGTCAAATCAGTAACACAATCACTTCCCTAGTCCTGCTGGTCACACTATTTCTGATGCAGGCCAGGATGCTGTTGGCTGTTTTTGCCACCTGGGCACACTGCAGACTCATGTTCAGCTGGCTGTCAACCAGCACCCCTAGGTCCTTTTCTGCTGGGCAGCTTTCCAGTCACTCTTCCCCAAGCCTGTAGCATTGCATGCAGTTGTTGTGACAAAAATGCAGGACCCAGCACTCGGCTTTGTTGAACATCATACAGTTTCCCTCAAGGTCATCAATCCAGCGTGTCCAGTTCCCACTGTAGAACCTTCCTGCCCAACTTAGTATCATCTGAAAACTTCCTGAGGGTGCACTCAATCCCCTCATCCAGATCATCCTTCTAGTCAAAATGAAGAATTAGATAGGAAACATTTTTAGGACCTATTACATGAAATGCAAATCCACTTAGCTATCCCTAGTGAAGTTAAAGCTTAAAACAGTAATTCTTACTTTGAATCCTTCAATAGGGCAAGAAGAAATGGGGTCAAGTTGCACTAGGGGAGGTTCAGATTGGATATTAGGAAAAATTTCTTCATTGAAAAGAGTGGTGAGGCATTGAAACAGGCTGTCCAGGGAGGTGGTGGATGCACCGTCCCTGGAGGTGTTCAAAAAAATGGGTGGATATGGTGCTTCAGGAGATGGTTTAGTGGGCACAGGGGTGAAGGGCTGATGGTTGGGCTTGATGGCCTTGAAGGTGTTTTCCAATCTTAATGCTTCTATGGTTCTATTATTCTAATATGTAAATTAAGAGGTGGGGTGGGATGGAGTGTGTGTGTATTTTTACCTCCTTACCTCTGTTGCTGGTACTGACAAGATTTTTTATACAGGAAACTGTAAGAAAGTGCCGCTGCAGGAAAGCATTCACATTCAGCTTGATTCAGTTCCATACAGTCCATTTTAATCACTGTGGTTCTCAGTTTGAAAAGAAGACTAACTAAAAGACGGTTAGTCTTCAGAGGAATTTCTTTATAACATAAACCATTACTTCTTTAGTGTTTTCTTATTTTTATAAAACTAACTGTCCTGGTTTGAGCCAGGATGAAGCCAGTTTTTCTTTTGCTGATTTTTTTTTTATTTCAGTGAGCTTTCTTCAACTAGCAACTGCGTGTTCTGCTAGGTTGATAAGACACTGGAATGTTTTTGTAATTGCTGGGCTCTCAAGGTCGTGCCTTTGCTCTGCTGGCTCAGACACTACGGGGGGATCTGTGGTCCCCCCCGCCATGGGAGGCTGGGTTAGACGAACAGCAAAACTGGCCAGAGATATTCCATTCCATATATCTACGTAGGCTCGGGGGAAGGTCGGAGATGACAGAAGAAAACTTCCTTCCTTCCTGCTTTGCTCTCTCGCCGCTTCGCCTTGCCTGTCTATCTGCCTTCCTTTTTCTCTCTTTTCCTCTTTCTTTTGTTCGTGGCCGGCGTCTGGGACAACACCATCTGCCCATCATCATCGGACCATCGACCCCAAGCCCTCCTGACCCTCGTAACTCTCTGCCTTCTCCAGGAGCAGCTTCGGGATTCCTCGGAATTGTCTCATCTGAGGGAAGTGCTGTGGGAGTTGCTGGGGGTGGGGGGAGGTGAGAGGTTTCTGCCACACTTTTGTATAATCACTATATATATATACACTCTAACATCACATATTAATTTTCTAAATAAAGTTGCACGGTTCAGTTTTCAATCTAGACAAGTCTCTTTTTTTTTCTCTCTCTCCTTCCCTACCTGGGTAGGAGGGGGAGGGGATCGAGAGCATTGTTGTCCAACTGGGTCAAACGTTGACAACAATTAATTGGCGCCACAACGTGGGGCTCGAATTTTTAAGCCCAGATTACAAATTCCATCTCTGATGGGAGAAATCCCTCACGTAACAATGGCGAGCAATTTTGCTGAATTTCTTGAAGGAATGAAAACTGAACAGACATTTGATGCCATGAATCTACTAGATTTTTTATCAAGCCTGCAACTATACTTGTGGTATGCAGCCGAGAGCATTCTGCTTTTTGTGGCTGCTCTTGTGATCGTTTTGTGGTTTATTGATAGAACGGTAGCCATCATCAACCGTATAATCACAGGCTTGGTCATTTTAGGGATTATGATACTATTCTTTATGGGGGCACTGTATATGTACACCTATAGTACAAGTTCTAGATGGTCCATCTTTAAACCTCTGTTTTCTTTCAAGTTGAATCTCCCAGCTTTTGATCTGAATAGCATTGTCACAGTAGGAATGTTTTTGCTGAATGTTTATAATATAATGTGGATGCGTAGGGCCAGCTGCTGTTCTGCTCACTGCCATTCCCCCACAGGCAATATTGCTGCCACTGCTGCTGCCAACACCACTGCTGCCAATACCACCACTCCTACTGCTACAAAAACCACTGCTCCTACAGAGATAGAGTCTGATCCATCACAAATCAGGCTAGTTGATCCTGTGACTAGGAGCAAGGCGAAGGCAAAGCGCTCCACCCTTTTCACCCGCTCCCGTCTGAGATGTCCAGAGTTCCTTAAAGCAGTAGAAGGTGAGGGTGAGGAAGAAGAGAATTCTAATACAATTGATGGAGCGGGTGCTTCTCAGACAGATAAAAAACCAGACCACTCTCAAACGGATAAAGCGACAGCAAGCCCTCCTCAATCAGATGACGATGACGACGATGACGACGACGTCCTTTTCTATCCTCACTCTATGAAAGAACTGCGCCTCATGAGAAAGGACTTTACCCGCATTGAGGGTGAGGGAATTCTTCCGTGGTTGCTCCGATGCTTTGATAGTGGTGCTGAAACCCACAACGTGGATGAAAGAGAAGCCAAGCAGTTGGGATCCCTGGCCAGAGATGCTGGTATTGACAGAGCACTTAGTAATAAGGTGGGAACTACCACCCTGTGGGACCGACTCCTTTCAGCTGTGAGAGAGAGATACCCCCACAAGGGTGACATCGAATGGCGCCGGAGTAGAACACCCACTCTTGAGAAAGCCATCACATACTTGAGAGAGATAGCTGTGAGAGAAGTTATCTATGATAAAGATGGACTTACAAATCCTGATGATGTTGAGTGTGACACACCGATGTTCCGGAGATTTGCTCAAGCTGTGCCAGCAGCACATGCCCATATATTCTCCTTCATGGGATGCTTTAATGAAGGCGCAAGACCAACTGTGCGTGAGGTGGCTTTCAAAGCACGACAGTATGGAGACATCATCTCTGATTCCCTTCAGTTCCAAACCTCAGCAATTGAAAATGTGACTGACAGAAAGAATAGGATGCCAAATGGATGGGGAGGTAAACCCCAGATTCTCCCTAGAGACGACGGGCCACATGTTGCAGTCATTAATAAAAGACGTCCTGCTACGAGACAGCAGCGAGGAAGACAGGACTCACTGCGACGCCACCTGTGGTCTCTCTTGAAAAATCATTTTAAAGAGGACATGAGAGTTTGGGATAAGAAACCCACTGATATTCTCCAGTTGCGTGTGCAAGAGCTACTAAACAGAACAAACCCAGGAGATGGTTCTTCCAAGAGGAAGGTTGCATCAGTCAATAATCAGGATGGTTCATCGAGTTCTAATGCTCAGCCTTAGAGATGCCCTGCCTCCGGCCAGGAGGAGGAGAGGGATAACCGAGTTTATTGGACTGTGTGGGTTAGATGGCCTGGCACATCAGAACCACAAAGATATAGAGCTTTGGTGGACACGGGTGCACAGTGCACACTGGTGCCGTCGAATCATGAGGGAACAGACTCCGTCACTATCTCTGGAGTGACAGGAGGCTTTCAGCAGCTGACTGTTGTGGAGGCTGATGTGAGCCTTACTGGTGAGGAGTGGCAGATGCACCCTATAGTGACTGGCCCAGATGCTCCATGCATCCTTGGTATAGATTATCTTAAGAAAGGATACTTCCGTGACCCAAAAGGGTACCGATGGGCTTTTGGTATAGCGGCTGTAGAGATTGAGGATACTGAACAGCTGCGTACTTTGTCTGGCCTATCAGATGACCCTTCTGTAGTGGGGTTGCTGAAGGTTGAGGATCAACAGGTGCCAGTTGCTACTTCAACAGTGCACAGACGGCAGTATCGCACCAACAGAGATTCGGTGGTCCCCATTCATAAGCTGATCCAGCAATTGGAAAGCCAAGGCGTGATCAGCAGGACCCATTCACCCTTCAACAGTCCCATCTGGCCAGTGCGAAAGCCTGATGGCGAGTGGAGGCTAACAGTGGACTATCGTGGCCTGAATGAAGTGACACCACCGCTTAGTGCTGCTGTACCAGACATGCTAGAACTTCAGTATGAGCTGGAGTCGAAAGCAGCTAGGTGGTATGCCACTATTGACATTGCACATGCATTCTTCTCTATTCCTATAGTACCAGAGTGCAGGCCACAGTTTGCTTTCACCTGGAGGGGAGTCCAATACACCTGGAATCGACTGCCCCAGGGGTGGAAACACAGCTCAACCATTTGCCATGGATTGATTCATGCTGCACTGGAGAAGGGTGGAGCTCCAGAACACCTACAGTACATTGATGACATCATTGTGTGGGGTGACACACCAGAAGAAGTTTTTGAGAAAGGTAAAAAGATCATCCAAATTCTTCTGGATGCTGGTTTTGCTGTGAAAAGAAGAAAGGTCAAGGGACCTTCACGAGAGATCCAGTTCCTGGGAATCAAGTGGCAAGATGGTCGTCGCCAGATCCCCATGGATGTGATTAATAAAATAACAGCTATGGCCCCGCCATCAACTAGAAAGGACACTCAAACCTTTTTAGGGACTGTTGGTTTCTGGAGAATGCATATTCCATGTTACAGTGAAATTGTGAAACCCCTCTATGAGGTGACCCGAAAGAAGAATGATTTCAAATGGGGTCCTGACCAACAGAAAGCTTTTGAACAGATTAAAAAAGAGATTGTGCAGGCAATGGCCCTTGGTCCAGTTCGAACGGGGCCAGACATCAAGAACGTGCTCTACACTGCAGCCGGACACAATGGTCCCAATTGGAGCCTCTGGCAGAAAGCACCAGGAGAGACTCGAGGTCGACCCTTGGGCTTCTGGAGCAGGAGCTACAGAGGTTCCGAGGCCAACTACACAACAACTGAGAAGGAGATACTTGCAGCATACGAAGGAGTTAAAGCTGCTTCAGAAGTGATCGGCACTGAAGCGCAGCTTCTCCTGGCGCCCAGATTACCAGTGCTAAGATTCATGTTCCAGAATAACATCTCTCCTATTCATCATGCCACCGATGTGACTTGGAGTAAATGGACTGCTTTAATCACCCAGCGAGCTCGAATAGGGAAACCTAACCATCCAGGTATTGTGGAAGCAATTACAAACTGGCCAGAAGGCACCCACTTTGGAATGCCACCACAAGAAGTGGTGAGACGAGCTCAAGAAGCTCCACCATATGATCATCTACCAGAGACTGAGAAACAGTTTGCCCTTTTCACTGATGGCTCCTGTCGTCTTGTAGGGAACCGCCGGAAGTGGAAAGCTGCCGTGTGGAGTCCTACACGACTGGTTGCTCAAGTAGCTGAAGGAGAAGGTGAATCGAGTCAGTTTGCAGAGGTCAAAGCCATCCAGCTGGCCTTGGATGTTGCTGAGCGAGAGGGGTGGCCGAGACTCTATCTTTACACTGACTCGTGGATGGCAGCAAATGCCTTGTGGGGTTGGCTAAAGCAGTGGCAGCAGAATAACTGGCAGCGAAGGGGTAAACCTATTTGGGTTGCTGACCTCTGGAAGGACATTGCAGCTCGGATAGAGAAATTGGTGGTAAAAGTACGTCATGTAGATGCACACGTACCTCTGAGTCGAGCCACTGAGGAACATCAACACAACCAACGAGCAGATGAGGCTGCTCAAGTGTTCCAAGTAGACTTAGACTGGGAACACAAGGGTGAGCTCTTTCTAGCTCGATGGGCCCATGATGCTTCAGGTCATCAGGGCAGAGACGCAACATACAAATGGGCTCGTGATCGAGGGGTGGATCTAACCATGAGCACTATTGCGCAGGTGATCCACGACTGTGAAACGTGTGCTGCAATTAAACAGGCAAGACGATTGAAACCGTTGTGGTATGAGGGGAGGTGGTCGAAGTACAGATTTGGGGAGGCTTGGCAAGTTGACTACATCACACTGCCTCAGAGCCGCCAGGGTAAGCGCTATGTGCTTACAATGGTGGAGACAAGTACAGGATGGTTGGAGGCATATCCTGTGCCTCATGCCACAGCCAGGAATACTATCATAGGTCTTGAAAGGCAAATTCTGTGGAGACATGGTACTCCAGAGAGAATTGAATCAGATAATGGGACCCATTTCAAAAATAGTCTGGTTACTGATTGGGCTAAAGAGCATGGTATTGAGTGGATATACCATATCCCATACTATGCACAAGCCTCAGGGAAGATTGAAAGGTACAATGGTCTGTTGAAGGCTACCCTAAAGGCAATGGGGGGTGGAACTTTCAAAAACTGGGATAAAAATTTGGTAAAGGCCACCTGGTTAGTTAATACCAGAGGATCCATCAATCGGGCTGGGGCTGCTCAATCAGACCTTTTGCATACTACAGATGGGGATAAAGTCCCTGTGGTATGTGAAAGAAACTTGTTGGGTAAAAGTGTCTGGGTCTATCCTGCTTCAGGCAAAGGTAAACCTGTCCGGGGTATTGCTTTTGCTCAGGGACCTGGACATACTTGGTGTGTGATGATGGAGGATGGTGAGGTACAATATGTACCTCAGGGTAATTTGACATTGGGAGAGAACTATTGATTTAGCAACTGGTAAGGTATAGAGCCTATACGTAATGTATGGTATGGAATAAGGGGTGGAATGTCCTGGTTTGAGCCAGGATGAAGCCAGTTTTTCTTTTGCTGATTTTTTTTTTTATTTCAGTGAGCTTTCTTCAACTAGCAACTGCGTGTTCTGCTAGGTTGATAAGACACTGGAATGTTTTTGTAATTGCTGGGCTCTCAAGGTCGTGCCTTTGCTCTGCTGGCTCAGACACTACGGGGGGATCTGTGGTCCCCCCCGCCATGGGAGGCTGGGTTAGACGAACAGCAAAACTGGCCAGAGATATTCCATTCCATATATCTACGTAGGCTCGGGGGAAGGTCGGAGATGACAGAAGAAAACTTCCTTCCTTCCTGCTTTGCTCTCTCGCCGCTTCGCCTTGCCTGTCTATCTGCCTTCCTTTTTCTCTCTTTTCCTCTTTCTTTTGTTCGTGGCCGGCGTCTGGGACAACACCATCTGCCCATCATCATCAGACCATCGACCCCAAGCCCTCCTGACCCTCGTAACTCTCTGCCTTCTCCAGGAGCAGCTTCGGGATTCCTCGGAATTGTCTCATCTGAGGGAAGTGCTGTGGGAGTTGCTGGGGGTGGGGGGAGGTGAGAGGTTTCTGCCACACTTTTGTATAATCACTATATATATATACACTCTAACATCACATATTAATTTTCTAAATAAAGTTGCACGGTTCAGTTTTCAATCTAGACAAGTCTCTTTTTTTTTCTCTCTCTCCTTCCCTACCTGGGTAGGAGGGGGAGGGGATCGAGAGCATTGTTGTCCAACTGGGTCAAACGTTGACACTAACCTTGCATGTTCTGTTTAAATTCACTTGCTGCAAAAATATAATGAGTATTAATATTATTGAAATATGCTGGATGTTGGAAATTTTTCTGTGCATCCATCCAGAGGCCTTGATTTTTCACTATATGGATGACATCCTGATCACTCAAGAACCTCCATTTTCTTGAGACCACGAAATATTCTTGACTCAACAGCTTGAACAGCAGGGGTTAATTATAGCTACTGACAAGATTCAACGAGAGGCTCCATGGAAATACCTGGGATGGACTATTACAGAATCACACATTCAGCCACAAAAACTGTCCATTCAGATAGAGATCAAAACCTTACATGATGCCCAAAGATTCATGGGAGATTTGCAGTGGCTACGTCCTGTGGTTGGAATTACTAACGATGAGCTAGAAATTTTACAGCCATTGTTGAAAGGAACTGATCCTGCACAACCAGTGACACTCACAGCTGCACAACGCGACAAGATCAAGCAGATTGCTACAACTATAGCGGATCGTACAGTTGACCGCCTTGACCCGCTATTGGATATAGACTTGACTATTCTGTTAGGAGCATCACACTTTGTTGGTGCACTGACACAGTGCAAAAAGAAAAAGGGGGAGAAGGAACCTAAGGTCCTGGAATGGTTATTCACCGGTGTATGGCCTAAGACAACAATCCAACAACAGGTGGATGATCTTGCTGAATTGATCAAAAAAGGCTGTACCCGAGTGTTACAGATATCGGGGAAAGAACCAGGAACAATATATCTTCCTATAAAAAGAGCCAACTTGGAATGGTATTTGCAACACTCACAAGCATTACAACGTAGCATCTTAGGTGTTGCCCAAGAGATTAACATCAGCTCTCTAAAAACACCAGTGTTAAAGTGTATGAGCCAACATAAATGGCTTCCGCTACCAAAGTGAAGTGAGCAGCCCCTGAAAGAAGCCATTACAGTCTTTACGGATGCTGGGAAACGATCACGATGAGCAGCGGCAACGTGGTTTAAGGAAGACCAGTGGCGTCACATTATTCTGGAAGCAGAACCTGGTGATACACTGCAAACGCTGGAATTAACTGCCGTGGTCTGGGCATTCAAGCATTGGCCACAAGATCCATTGAATGTGATAACTGACTCACTATATGTGGCTGGAATTGCCCAACGGATAGAGAGTGCTAGGATCAAAGATATCCAGAACCTTCGTCTGTTTGATCTTATGAGACAGTTACAAGCTGCTATACTCCAAAGGACGGAGCCATATGTGGTTCTGCATATTAGGAGTCATCAGTGGAGTGAAGGACTGGGCGAAGGCAATGCACGGGCGGATCAGTTAGTGTCAGTGACAGTGCCCATGAATGAATTCACCAAGGCTCGAGAGGCCCATGCGACGTTTCATCAAAATGCTCGAGGTCTACACAAGCAGTTCAACATCACGATGGAAGAAGCAAGAGGTATCGTGAAGGCATGTCCTACCTGCAGCCACCATGGTCCAGGTCTCGGCGTTGGGGTGAACCCTCGGGGTCTAGGCCCAGATGAGGTATGGCAGATGGATGTCACGCATGTTCCTGAGTTTGGACGACTGAAATATGTCCATGTTACCATCGACACCTTTAGCAGATTTGTGTGGGCTTCAGCCCAGACGCGCGAAAAAGCCTCTCATGTCATCCGTCACTTGACTAACTGTTTTGCTGTGATGGGAGTTACAAGGCAGCTTAAGACAGATAATGGCCCGGCATATTCTAGTGAGCGAACGCGAAAGTTTTGCCAACAATGGGGAGTACAACATATTACAGGGGTGCCTCACTCTCCTACAGGACAGGCCATAGTGGAGAGAGCTAATCAAACTCTGAAAATGTATATAGCAAAATTTAGTGACATTTTAGATGTTCAGGAAAAGCTTTTTAAGGTGTTATTTGCCATGAACTATCTTTGTATTTTTGCTGATCAGGAGGTCTCACTCGCATATATTCACAGTGGGCTTGAGAAAAACCGACAACACGGGGGACAACCATTGTATGTGATGTACAGAGATCCTGCTACAGGTATCTGGAAGGGCCCTGATGAGGTTCGGTATCTGGGTAGAGGTTATATGTGTGTTATTACTCTTACAGGACCGTTGTGGGTATTCAGCAAGTGGACACGTCCAGCGAAAAGAGAAGATACAGTGACTGTTGATTCGCACGGTGCCAACCACGACCCATAGAAGAGAAGCTGCCTAAAGGCCCTGAGATCATGGGACTGAGCGGTTGGACTGTTCTAAATTGTCTAGTGTTGGTAACTTGGGTAGCTAATGGAGGAAAGGCCATCCTCCTTGACTTTAGTCCTCGACAGAATCTGTGGGTTACCTGGGCGAATCAAACCGGTCAATCAGCTTTTTGTTTATCTCTTGCATCAGCTGCTGACCCATTTTGTACATGCTTAATAGGGGTGCCCTCCTATGACCGGAGTCAGTTTAAGAAATACAGTAATGGGAGCTGTGAGAATGAAACAACGGTTAGTGGCTGTAGTGCTAAATTAATAAATGGGTTGAATGTTAGCCTACCTTGGGATCCTCAGGAGACAGACTTATTTGGGTCCATGACAATAGGTAACACCTCAGAAAATTGGACTCAGACTTGTATAATGTTGGCAGGATCCCAAAGGGGGACAAACGTGACCACACCTACTGCTGGGTATGACTATCAATCAAAGGGAAGTTACTGTGGAACTAACTCTTCAGCGAGTCAAGGGTTGGGAGCTCTGGGTGCAGAAACATCTAAGAGGAACCAGTCAATTTGGGTAAATAATACTGCCAAGGCCTTACCTCCGGGAATATTCTTAATTTGTGGTGATCGTGCCTGGCAGGGGATCCCCAAGAACGCCTTTGGTGGACCCTGTTATTTGGGAAAGTTAACGCTGCTACACCTAGACCATACACAAATACGCAACATACTGACCAATAGTGGTAGGCGCACAAGAAGGTCCCTAAATACCTTGACTCCACACTGTAATGACCAAGTGGCACTATGGTCAACCACGGCACGAGTGTTTGCCTCAATGATACCTAGTATAGGTACTGCACATGCATTGGCATCCCTTGGAAAATTGGCATGTTGGGCCGTTAAACAAGCTAACGTGACTTCGGCTATCTTAAGTGCCATGGCCCAAGACATGAACAACCTACGGCATGCTGTCCTACAAAATAGAGCGGCCATTGACTTTTTACTCTTGGCCCAAGGACGTGGATGTGCAGAGTTTGAAGGGATGTGTTGCTTCAATCTATCAGATCATAGTGCCTCCATTCATAAGCAGCTCCAATGGTTAAGGGAACACACTCAGCAAATCACAATTAACAACAATCCATTTGACTCCTGGTTGACATCCATATTTGGAGGACTTTCTCCCTGGCTGGTATCAATCATTACAGAGGGATTGCGTTGGGTCGCTATACTATTGCTTATTGTGATTGTAATCAAGATAGCTTACCATTGTATTATGAAAAATGTAACAAAATTGTCTGATAAGATATTGCTTGTACAAAAAGAAAAAGGGGGAATTGTTGAAGAATGGCTTGAGCAGCAGGGCCATGGGCCCTTGCTATCTCCTCGAGAGGCCTTGAGAGTGTAACACAAATAGCAGCTGTACAAGCAATCTCTTTTTTTTAGCCTAACACAAGTATAAACAATCTCTCTGTTAGCTTAAACTAACTCAAGGACAAGGTAGAGAAGTAGAAGAATAGAAAACAAGGAAGAACCCTGGAACTCAGATGTGTGTTACTATCCAGTAAAATCACTGCAAGTAGTTACCATCCAGTGAAATCACTACAAGTAGTTACCGTCCAGTGAAATCACTACAAGTAGTTACCATCCAATGAATTCACTACAAGTAGTTACTATCCAATGAATTCACTACATGTAGGTTCGGAAAAGGGTATAAAAGTAACACTGTGTATTCAATAAATGGAAGCTTGCTTTATCAATCACATTGATTCTGGACTGCTTGCTTTCCTCGCCGCCGGCAGGGTGGTGGTCCAATCTTAGCAGGCTTTTTGAGACTAGTGCTCTTCTCCTTTATACAGCTAATAGCATGTAGCATGTGCTACAGCAGTTGCCCAATGACTGTTCCACGTTTGCAGTGAAAATTCTTTATCACCTCCTGCATTTCTTTGGTCCAGTTACTTGTAGAGACTTTAAGTCTTTTCTGCCAGGTTGGTGATTTACATGAAAACATGCTCTGAGACTCTTCATTAATTCAAGGCCTGGTTATCACCAGATGTTCTTGCTCAGTGCTAGCTGTGTGTCCTGGTTTGAGCCAGGATTAAGCCACTTTTCCTTTTACTGATTTTTTTCCCTTCACTAAGCTTTCTACTGATAACGCTGGAATGTTTTTGTTACTGCTGGGACTGCAAGGTCATGTCTTTGCTCTGCCAGCTCAGACACTACCAGGAGATCTATGACCCCCCACGTAGGAGGCTGAATTAGACAGACAGAAAAACTGGCCAGAGATATTCCATGCCATATATCTACATAAGCTCAGAGGAAGGTCAGAGTTCACACAAGACAACTTCCTTCCTGCTTCTTCCCTTCTTCTTCTGTCCATGGCCAGCATCCAGGTAGGACTCTGACCATCCATCACCGTCGACCCCCAGGCTTGAGCTCTTCTGACCCTTATAACACTGCGCTCTCTCAGGCAGCAGTCCGGGACTTTTCGGGACTGTTTGCAGCTAAGGAGCTGCGGGAGTTGCTGGGGGTGGGGCGAGGCGAGAGGCTTTTGCACATACCTGAACATATCTGTATATAATTGTATATATTTTCTCATATCATTAGTGTTTAATTAAAGCTGTGTAGTTTAGTTTTGAATCCAGTAAAGTCTCTCTCTCATTCTCTCTCTCCTTCCCTACCTGAGTAGGAGGCGGAGAGGATCAAGAGCATTGTTTATGATCCTGAGTCAAATGGTGACAACTGTGGGCAATCGGCTACGGGCCGCGGGTGGCCTTGCTCTTGACAAACTACAGCTGTGCCCTTGATTGTTAGAGATAAATAAGTTTGAGGGAAAGAAGGTATGTGAGATACAGATGTGTGTTGACATTCTTGTAAGAAAATGTAAGAAGCTTGTAGCCTATCATAGAATAAGATAGAACGTGTGAACAGAAGCTGTTAACCAATAGGAAGGAAGCATAAGGCGCACGGACAGGAGACAAAAGTATAAAAATGCAATGTGACCATCATGGTGTGTCAGCCATGTGTCCACCGCAGACAACAATTTATTGGCACAAAACGTGGGGCACGATCTTAAGCCTAGGCTATACATTTTCACTAAATGGGAGTGTTCAAAATTCTGTCTCTGATGGGAGGAATCCCTCATATAGCAATGGGCAACACTTCTGCTGAATTTCATGACGGATTGAAAACTGAACAGACACTTCCTGAAATGTATCTGCTGGACGTTGTTCCCAACATGCAATTGTATATGTGGTATGCAGCCAAAATCATACCACTCTGTGTAGCTGCTCTTGTTATGGTTTCATGATTTATTGACAGAGCTGTAGCCATAATCAACCCTATAATTACCAGCCTAGTGATCCTAGGGTTTGTGATACTGATCTTTATGGGTGCACTGTATGTGTACAGTTATGGTACAGATCCTAAAGTGAACGGAAAGGTCCATGTTGGTAATGCCAGTAGCAGGTTCAATTTTACCTCTCCATTTTCTTTCAAGCTGAGTCTCCCAGCTCTTGATCTGAATAGCACTGTTGCAGTAGGGATGCTTCTGCTGCATGTTTATAATGTATTGTGGATGCGTAGGGCAAGGTGTTGTTCCACTCACTGCCAGTCCCCCACAGGCAATGCTGCGGCCACTGTTACTGCTGCCACCCATAATCCTGCTACCACCACTGGTGCTGCTACAAAAACAGCTGCATCTGCAAAGATTAAGTCCACTCCCATTCAAATAAAACTAGTTAACCCTGTGACCAGGAGCAAGGCAAAGTGAAACGCTCCTCCCTTTTTAACTGGCTCCCGTCTGAAACACCCAGAATTTCTTCAGGCAACGATAGAGACTGACATTGAGGCAGCAGACAATTATAATCTGGTGATGAAGCAGTTACTTCTCAAACAGATAAAAAATCAGGCCACTCTCAAGCAGATAAAAGAGCAGGCCCTCCTCAATCAGATGACGACGATGACCTTGTCCAGCCTTTCTCTATGAAAGAACTGTGCTTCATGAGAAAGGACTTCACCCGCACTGATGGTGAGGGAATTCTTCCTTGGTTGCTCCGATGCTTTGATAGTGTGGCTGAAACCTACAATGCGGATGAGAGAGAAGCCAAGCAGTTGGGATTCCTGGCCAGAGATGCTGGTATTGACAGAGCACTTAGTAATAAGGTGGGAACTACCACCATGTGGGACCAACTTCTTTCAGCTGTGAGAGATATCCCCACAAGGGTGACATCGAATGGCACCAAAGCAGAACATCCACTCTTGATAGAGCCATCATGTATTTGAGAGAGATAGCTGTGTGAGAGGTGATCTATGATAAAGATGGACTTACAGATTCTGATGACATCCTGTGTGACACACAAATGTTCCGGAGGTTTGCGCAGACTGCACCATCCTTCATGGGATGCTTTGAGGATGATGAAAGACCAACGGTGTGTGAACTGGCTTTCAGAGCACAAGAGTATGGAGACATGATCTCTGATTACCATCAGTTCCACACCTTAGCCATTGAACAAATAAATGACAGAAAGAATAAGATGCCGAACAAACGTATCTTCCTAGAGACAATTGGCCACATGTTGCAGCCATTAAGAGGAGATGTCCTGCCACCAGACAGCAGCGACAGAGACAAGACCCACTTTGATATTCTCCTGATATGCGTGCAAGAGCTACTAAACAGAACAAAGGCAGGAACTAGTTCTTCCAAGAAGAAGGCTGCACCAGTCATCACCCAGGATGGTTCATTGACCTCTAATGCTCAATATTAGAGGTTGCCACTGTTTGACTTGGGTCCAACAACAATGCTCTCGATCCCCTCCCCCTCCCACCCAGGTAGGGAAGGAGAGAGAGAAAAAGAGAGAGACTTGGCTGGATTGAAAACTAAACTACACAGCTTTAATTAAACACTAACGATAAAAGAAAATATATACAATTATATACAGATATGTTCAGATATGTGCAAAAGCCTCTCGCCTCCTGCCTCCCCCCACCCCCAGCAACTCCCACCACACTCCCCTGAGCTGGAACAGTTCCGAGAAAATCCCGGAGCTGCTGCTGGAGAAAGCGGAGAGTTGTGAGGGTCAGGAGAGCTGGAGCCTAAGGGTCGACAGTGCTGGATGGACGGAGTACTCCCCAGATGCCGGCCATGGACGGGAAAGAAGGGAAGAAGAAGAAGGAAGGAAGTTGTCTTCTGTGATCTCTGACCTTCCTCTGAGCTTACGTAGATCTATGGAATGGAATATCTCTGGCCAATTTTGCTGTCTGTCTAACTCAGCCTCCCACGGGGGGGTCAGAGATCTCCCCATAGTGTCTGAGCCGGCAGAGTGAAGATGCGACCTTGAAGCCCCAGCAGTTAGAAAAACATCCCACTGTCTTATCAGCCTTAGTTAGAACACACTCTGGCTAGTTAAAAGAAAGGTTGCTGAAGGAAAAAAAATCAGTAAAAGGAAAATTGGCTTCATCCTGGCTCAAACCAGGACAGAGGTGCCCTGCCTCCAGCCAGGGGGAGGAGAGGGACAACCGAGTTTACTAGACTGTGTGGTTTCGGTGGCCTGGCACATTAGAACCACAAAGATATAAAGCCCTGATGGACACTGGTGCACAGTGCACACTAATGCCATCGAATCATAAAGGGAAAGACTCCGTCACTATTTCTGCAGTGACAGGAGGATCTCAACAGCTGACTGTTGTGGAGGCCAATGTGAGCCTCACTGGTAAGGAGTGGAAAATGCACCCTGTAGTGACTGGTCCAGATGCTCCGTGCATCCTTGGCATAGACTATCTCAGGAAAGGATACTTCCGTGACCCAAAAGGGTACCAGTGGGCCTTTGGTATAGCAGCTGTAGAGACTGAGGACACTGAACAGCTGCATACTTTGCCTGGCCTTTCAGATGACCCTTCTGTAGCGGGGTTGCTGAAGGTGGAAGACCAGCAGGTGCCAATTGCCACTTCCACGGTGCATAGACAGTATCGCACCAACAGAGACTCTGTTATCCCCATTCATAAGCTGATCTGGCAATTGGGGAGCCAAGGAGTGATCAACAGGACTCACTCACCCTTCAACAGTCCTATTTGGCCTGTGCGAAAACTTGATGGCAAGTGGAGGCTGACAGTGGACTATCGTGGCCTGAATGAGGTTACACCACAGCTCAGTGCTTCTGTGCCAGACATGCTAGAACTTCCGTACGAGCTGGAGTCAAAAGCAGCCAGGTGGTATGCCACTATTGACATTAATCATGCCTTTTTCTCTGTTCCTCTACCACCAGAGTGCAGGCCACAGTTTGCTTTCACCTGGAGGGGAGTCCAGTACACCTGGAATCGACTGCCCCAGGGGTGGAAACACAGCTGAACCATTTGCTGTGGACTGATCCATGCTGCACTGTAGAAGGGTGGAGCTCCAGAACACCTGCAGTACATCAATGACATCATTGTGCAGGGTGACATGCCAGAAGAAGTCTTTGAGAAAGGTAAAGATATCATCCAAATTCTTCTGGATGCTGGTTTTGCTGTAAAAAGAAGCAAGGTCAAGGGACCTTCACAAGAGGTCCAGTTCCTGGGAATCAAGTGGCAAGATGGACGTCACCAGATCCCAATGGACGTCATTAACAAAATAGCAGCTTTGGCTCCACCATCTACCAAAAAGGATGCTCAGAAATGTTTAGGGACTGTTGGTTTCTGGAGAATGCATATTCCATGTTACAGTGAAATTGTGAAACCTCTCTATGAGGTGACCTGAAAGAAGAGTAACTTTAAACGGGGTCCTGACCAACAGAAAGCTTTTGAGCAGATTAAAAAAGAGATTGTGCAGGCAATGGCCCTTGGACCGGTTCGAACGGGGCCAGACATCAAAAATATGCTCGATTCCACATCCGGGTACGACTGTCCTACCTGGAGCTTCTGGAAGAAAGCACCAGGGGAGACCGTTGGGATTCTGGAGCTGGAGCTACAGAGGTTCCGAGGCCAACTACACAACAACTGAAATGGAGATACTTGCAGCACATGAAGGAGTGTGCTTCGGAAGTGATTGGCACTGAACCTCAGCTCCTCCTGGCGCCCAGATTACCAGTGCTGAGCTTCATGTTCCAGAGTAACCTTTCTCCTATCCATAATGCCACCAATGCGACTTGGACTAAATGGACTGCTTTAATCACCCAGCAAGCTCAAATAGGAAGACCTAATCATCCAGGTATTGTGGAAGCAATTACAAACTGGCCAGAAGGCACACACTTTGGAATGCCACCACAAGAAGTGGTGAGACAGGCTCGAGAAGCTCCACCATATGATCATCTACCAGAGACTGAGAAACAATTTGCTCTTTTCACCGATGGCTCCTGTCGTCTTGTAGGGAACCGCCGGAAGTGGAAAGCTGCTGTGTGGAGTCCTACACAACTAGTTGCAGAAGTAGCTGAAGGAGAAGGTGAATCAAGTCAGTTTGCAGAGGTCAAAGCCATCCAGCTGGCTTTGGACATTGCAGAGCGAGAGGGGTGGCCGAGACTCTATCTCTACACTGACTCGTGGATGGCAGCAAATGCCTTTTGGGGTTGGCTAAAGCAGTGGCAGCAGAACAACTGGCAGTGAAAGGGTAAACCTATTTGGGTTGCTGACCTGTGGCAGGACATCGCAGCTTGGATAGAGAAACTGGTGGTGAAAGTTTGTGATTGCATAGCTCATGGCTTGAGACAAAGGACAAGGAGGGTTCTTCATCTATTAAGGTCCTGGGCAAAACAAACTCAACTTGGGGAAAAAAAATATTTAATTTCACATTAATCAAACACACACAGGACACAGACAACACAAAGAGCAGGGCTTGCATATGTTACCCTACCCCTCCCTTCTTCCCGGGCCAAATCACTTTGTTCCCGGTTTCTCTCCCTCCTTCCTACCAGCGGCACAGGGGGACAGGGGATGGGGTTTAGAGTCAGTTCACAGGCTGGTGGTTCTTGCTGCGCCATCCTCCTCAAGAAGAAAGATTCCTTACAGTCCTTCCCTGCTTCCCCACGGGGTCCCTCCCATGGGAGAGAGTCCTCCACGAACCTCTCCTTCATGAGTCCTTCCCACGAGGTCAGGAGCAAGCTGCTCCAGCATGGGCATCTCACAGAGCCATGGGCTGCTTTAGGAACAAACTCCCCTGGCTCTTGGGTCTTCCAAAGCTGTGCAGTCAGAGTCCACTGGCAGCAAATCCACTGGCCACAAAATTCAAGTCCACTGGCCAAGTTCACCCCTCCTGGCGCCTTCAGGGAATGTTCCACCACATTCCTCCAGTTGCATGGGGACAGCCTGCCATCTCGCCATGGGTCACAGGGAAACTTCTGCTAGGGCACCTTCTTCCCCTTCTTCCTCACCACCAGCACCCCTCACAGCTCTTCTCCCTTAAGTGCTTCTCTGCTCAGGTGTTACATCAGTTCTTTTGTATGTTAATTGAAGGGGCACATCAATTGTCCCTCTAATGGCTCCTTGGCTGGGTTTGGATCAGGGGGAGCTTCTCAGCTTCTTATCGGAGCCACCCTGGGGCCCTTCCTCTGCTACCAAAAAACCCACCAAATCAAACCACAACAGTTAACTTCTATATCTCTGTGTATGTGTGTGTCCATGTGCACAATTTAGTTTAGAAGCTTTGTTAGATCTTTAATTGAACCTCTGTATTTGATTATAACAAATTGTTGATTATAGATTAAGTATTGCTAGAAAATCATATAATCTAATTTTCTGATTTGTTAGAATAATGTCAATCAATCTCAATTGACTGCTATTTCAAATCACACCACACCCGTAATTATGTGTTAAAGCACTACACTGAAATCCCTACACCAAAATCCTTTAGTTGTAAACTGTTGAACAAGTCTGGGACTAGGAATGGATTCAGCTGCACCTAGACTCCTCTCTGAGAAGGAGTTTAGAAAGCATGGGTGCCCATTCCGAACTGCGTGACTGTCACAGTTTAACACAGGATTGGCAATTAATTGAATTACAATAATGCTCTCTATCCCCTCCCACACAGATAGGGAAAGGAGAGAGAGAATAAGGAGAGAGGCTTCTGAATTGAAAGGTAAACCAGACAGCTTTAATGAAATACTAGTGATAAAAGAAAATATGTACAAATATATACACCAGTTACGTAGCTGGCTATGTGACTGATGCTACAGCCAGGGGTTTGGCTATCTGGATCATGGGACCAGCTTTGACAAACCTGTTCTACTGGGGGCCGATGGGATCCAACTATCAGAAAAGGGGAGGATCATCTTCGGCCATAGGCTAGCCAAGCTGTTGAAGAAGGCTTTAAACTGATGTGGCTGGGGGGAGGGAACCTTAATTCATCCCATGCCTATCAATTTCAGTGTGATGCCAGCACCAGTAATAGATGCCCAGAGCTTATAGGAGGGGCACAGGTCAGCAGGGGAGCACCTGGAATGCAGCATAATGAAATCCCAGCCCCTCCAGCTAGTCAGTTAACTTAATTGGAGGCCCAGCTTAAATGCCTCTATTGAAATGCACGGCAGCATGGGGAATAAACAGGAGGAGTTAGAGATGCATGCATTTCTGCAGGGCTATGATCTTATTGGCATTACTGAAACCTGGTGGGATGGCTCCTACACTGGAGCATCAGAATGGAGGGTTACAGACTCTTTAGAAAGGACAGGCAGGGAAGACAAGGTGGGGGTGTTGCCCCCTATGTCAAAGACCAGTTGGAGTGCATGGAGCTCTCCCTGGGGACAGATGAGGAGCCAACTGAGAGCTCCCACCCTCACCACGCCCACAAATTGTTACTGAGGCCAATGTTTCATTTACTAATTAACCGGTTTATTGAGGGTTAACACAAACTAAGGGGTGAGGTTTAGGAAAAATGTAAAAATGGCAAATGGCTACCAAGGATATATCAGGGAAGCAATGCAAAAGTACTGTGCCCTTCAGGGGAGTAATGCAAAAAGTACTGTGCCCTTAAGAAGTTCTCCCCAAGAGAGGGTTGTGGATCAAAGGAGAGGGAGGGAGGAGGGCAAACCCAACGACAGTCCTCCTTAAAGAGGTTGTGATGTGTGTGCAAGAATGGGGAGAGGGAGAAGGGGTTGTATGGAGTCGTTACCCTCCCGCAGCGAGTCGGCTCCCCTCTGGCGGCTGGCTTGTGGGGGTGGGGGTGCAGCCCACAGTGCAGTCCCTGGTGGCTTCTTCCCCAGCAGCAGCGGCAGCAGCGGTGACTGTGGGTGCCCCCTCCCTCTCAGCAGCAGTGGCAGCTTCTCTTGTTGGCACGCAGCTATAACAGGGTCCCAAAGTCTGTGGTTTTGGGGGGGCAGCAGCAGTGGCTTGGTTTCCCCGGCAACCATGAGCAAAACAGGGGGGGGGGGGGGCTCCGGCCCTAGCCCAGACGGGTGCTGGAAGGACCCAGTGGACCAGGGGTCAGAACCCTGGCGTGCTCACTGTTACGGCTCAGGTTCGATCCCCAGGGCAGGCAGGTCAGCAGGCCCAGCAGAGTCCTGGTACCAGGCTCCACAGCAGGGCAAGTCTGATGAGCAGCAGGGGGTGTCCCACTCAAGAAGCATCCAAGCAGGCCACTCTCTCACCTGCAAAACCCGTTGCCTTTTATACCCTGAAACAAAAATTCGGAGCTTCTAAACCCCCTTGCTTTCTAACACTCCTCACCAAAGTGGGAGGCTAGGTGCAGCTGGGTAAGGATTCTGAGATGAAGACTCAATAACAACAAACAAGCTGTTATTGAGCAGGTATTCTTTATTGCAGGGCTGGGCAGCACTGAGGATACTCCACCATGAGTGCTCCAACGAGTCAGTGAAACACCCCGACTAATATACACCAAAAACATGCATATTCAGTTCCATGTCAATGAGTTCCCAGAATTCTTTTACATAGTAATTTTATTTCCTGGAATTGGCTATCTTTGTAATTATGCATGCTCCAGGGTTTCCTGTGGGGGTCTTTGTTGATTCTAGTCCTTTGTCGTCTTTGTCCTGGTCTCTCCTCCTGGTCCTGTCTCCAGTCTCCTGCTGGTAGATTGCCCAGGTGGGTCAGAGTTCACATGAGTGTTGTCTGTAGGCGCCACAGGGTCTTAGAAGACTTGATGTTATCACAACCTACAGGATGCTTGGCATAGTTGACTGATAGTTTCACAAAGCACCTTGTTTTAAAAGCAACCCTCTTAGTATAGCAAATTCATTATTTTAGTAAACTTTTATTAGGCTATATTTCTATTGAATTTACTAACGAATATCCTATGATGTATCAACCCCAATGACCCACTGTCCAGTCAGTGTCATCGCCCCAATGCATGAACATACTAATGTCCAGAGCCAATTAGCATCCATGAGCCCCAAGTTGGTGCAGTAACTATTAGGGGAAATTCATAACTTGTTGCCCATCCTTCCTGCCTTGTATCACACCTGTTGTTTTTCTTTCATTTGTCCTTGAGCAGCAGGCCTGTTTTTGGTCCATTAGCTGGGTATAATCAGCAAAAGGCCTTTGCTGACTTAAAAAGCATTTTGTTTAGACTTATGTGGGGAAGAAGAACTGTTTCCCACAACCACCCAGGTCTTTCCAGTGAACTTTTCTTCCTCCATTCTGTTGTCCATCCATGGTATAACACAGGTACCTTTTACAACAAGACAAAAAAAACAATATCAGACAATAAGATGATACATAATAGAATATTTGTTAGTAAATTCAATAGAAATATAGCCTAATAAAAGTTTACTAAAATAATGAATTTCTATACGAAGGGTTGCTTTTAAAACAAGGTGCTTTGTGAAACTATCAGTCAACTATGCCAAGCATCCTGTAGGTTGTGATAACATCAAGTCTTCTAAGACCCTGGGCGCCTACAGACAACATTTATGTGGACTCTGACCCACCTGGGCAATCTACCAGCGGGAGACTGGAGACAGGACGAAGACGACAAAGGACTAGAATCAACAAAGAACCCCACAGGAGACCCTTGAGCCTGCATAATTACAAAGATAGCCAATTCCAGGAAATAAAATGACTATGTAGAAGAATTCTGGGAACTCATTGACATGGAACTGAATATGCATGTTTTTGGTGTATATTAGTAGGGGTGTTTCCCTGACTCGTTGGAGCACTCATGGTGGATAATTCCCCAGTGCTTCCCAGCGCTGCAATAAAGAATGCCTGCTCAATAACAGCTTGTTTGTTGTTATTGGGTCTTGATCTCGGAATCCTTACCCAGCCGCACCTAGCCTCCCACTGCGGTGAGGAGTGTTAGAAAGCAAGGGGGTTTGGAAGCTCCGAATTTTTTGTTTCAGTTGGCGACCCAGATGGGACCTCTTCTCTGCTTGGCTGCGGGAGCCTCCGAGTCGGCGACCCCCTAGGCTGGCCCCAGAGAATTCTCTGGAGGGACTCACCGATTCGGCGGATCCACGCGGGAGCAGACAAGGACCTCTGGTAAGAATAAGGCATTCTTTTGTTTGTTTGTTTGTTTGTTTGTTTTTGGGACCGGTCAGTTGGAAGGCTGCCTCGTAAGTCGCAGTTCGTAAGAACCCCGCAGGGTGGCGAAAGCACAGTAGAGTGTGCTTTTTGGTTCAGCACGCGTAAGTGTGCTTTGGGTACAAGCTCAGTAGAGTGAGCTTTGGTACATTTGGTTCAGCACGCGTAAGTGTGCTTTGGGTACAAGCTCAGTAGAGTGAGCTTTGGTACATTTGGTTCAGCACGCGTAAGTGTGCGTTGGCGGTATAAGCTCAGTAGAGTGAGCTTGTACAAGTATTGATTTCCTGGTAATCAGACTTGGCAAATGTTATTTTAGGTTGTGAACTTGGAAAATGTTATCTGGATATTGAGTTATTATTGGAAATACTGATCTTGGTTTGGGAATTGCATTGTATTATCTCATGAGATTGGATGAAATATTTGTGAATTGGATGTGTGTGTGTGTGTGTGACTGAGACGTGCAGTCAAGCACGAAGTGAGTGTGGAGTTCTGATCCGCGGTTCCGCAGCTCCGCGAGGGGCGTGGCCGGAGATGAACAAAGCGAAAGTTTTTATCATTTGTAACTATGTATAGAGATCTCTTTAAGATTGAAACAATAACAAAGTTTGACTGATAGTAACTTGGAGTGTCTTAGCAGCTGCCGAAGGGATAAAACTGGATTGATAATTGTTTAATGTGTGTTTTTTTAAGTGTCCCAAGTACCCTATGTTTTATGTGATTAATGTAAGGGTTTCTGGTTTTGTTTTGTTTTGTTTTGTTTTTGAGACAATGGTATAATTGGAATTGTCAATTGTGGGACTGACCTGTCGATATCTGGAAAGAATTTATAGTCTCATTGAAGCATATTGTGTTGGGTTAAAATAAATAAATAAATGGGGGGGCAACAGAGTGGAGAAGTTTTAAAGAAAAGCCCCTTGGGTTGCATTTTATCCCACTGGAAAGAAATTGGAGGACCACCAGGTGGAAGTGTGGATAAGAAAACTTTGATAAAATACTGCAATCAGTGGTGGCCGTTGTATAAGTTAGATCTTGGAGAAAAGTGGCCTGCTAATGGGACTTTTAAGTATAACACCTTGCTACAACTTATGTTATTTCTCCGCAGAGAAGGAAAATGGGATGAAGTGGTTTATGCAGATATGTTTTTCACTTTGCGGAATCACCCTGAATGGCAGAGAGAATGTGGAATTAATTTAGCACCCCAGGACCCTTTGGTCCTGGCGATAGAAAAAGAAAATAATAAGCAAAATGGGAGACTAAAGAGATGTTGCTCAGCTTGTAGTATTGGGCAAAGATGTTTGAAGGTCGGTGTACAAGAAGAGAGATTGGAGGATTACTGGCCTCCACCACCACCTCCACTGGAGGAAGAAGGAGATAGAGAGGGAGATGCAGGTGCTGCAGGGGGTGGAGAATTAGGGGCAAGAAGGGAGGGAGCTGGTGTAGAATTTGCTCCCATCATTACTAGAACTCGGAGTAAAGCAGGACTTGCTATACAAGCTCCACTAAGACAGGCAATGGGAACGGGAGGACCAGCCAGGATTAAAATACCCTTCACCTTTACAGACTTAGATGGTTGGAGGGCAACCGTGGGAAATTTTCGGGATGATCCTGAAAAAGTTGCCAAAGGGTTTGAACTGATTGTTAAAACACAAGATCCGGACTGGGAGGATGTGGATGTGATGTTGGATGCAGCATTTAGTGAGTCAGAAAAACAGATGATTGTGAAGGCAGCCAGAGCCCAGGTACAAGCTCAGATTTTGGCTAACGCACTGCCGGGAACAGTGGATAATCATGTCCCAACCACTAACCCCGGCTGGGACCCTAACAATTCGGGAAATCGGAATTTATTAATCCGATATAGGGAATGGATTGCTTATGGAATAAGAAATGCCATCCCAAAGGCAGTGAATTGGTCCAAATTGTATGAAATTAAACAAGATAGAAAAGAAACACCTACTGATTTTTTGAATCGATTAAAAGAAGGAATACAGAAATATACCCCTTTGGACCCCAACTCTCAGATGGCAAAAGATCAGTTAATATTCCTGTTTTTGGGACAGTCAACATGTGATATTGCAAAAAAGCTCCAGAAACTGCAGGGGACAGACATGAGGGATCTAGAGAAATTGTTGGAAATTGCTTGGCGAGTATACCGGAATAGAGATGGCCAGAAAGAAAGGGTATTGGGCAGAACTGTTGCCAATGCCACCATAGCCGCCCTGCGCACCACAGGGGGGCCAGCATCATCCCAGAACCCATCAGAAAACATTACTGATGGAGGAAGGGGAACTATGAGAAACAATACACGTTCCCAACCTAGGGGAAATAAAAAACTCCAGAGAGATGAGTGTGCTTTTTGCAGGCAGAAGGGGCATTGGAAAAGGGAGTGCCCAATATTAGGCCAGCAGGTGGTGGTAGCTGATATGAATGAGGATTGACACAGACCAGGGGAGTCTTCCCTAGCAGAACCCTTGGTAAAAATTCAGCTAGGGAAAGAAGAGAAGCCAGTTGAATTTTTAATAGATACAGGTGCCACATTTTCAGTACTAAACCAGAATTTATTGCCTGTAAGTCAGCAGACTGTCAATATTGTGGGGGCAACCGGACAGGTTGAGAAGGCATCCTTCCTGAGACCATTGCAATTCAAAATTGGGAAAAGTGCCGGGATTCATAAATTCCTTTACTTACCTGAGGCCCCTAAATCTCTTTTGGGAAGAGATTTATTAGAACAATTAAAGGCTGAAATAAGATTTAAAGATGGAGAAATTGAATTTAAAATACCAGAAGATAACTACATTGAAATTTTAAGTTTGACTCTTACTGAACCCCAAAATAAGGAGGAAGAAATTGATCCAGAAATAAAGGATCAAGTATACCCAGGGGTATGGGCCTCAGGAATGCCTGGAAAGGCTAAAAATGCAGAGTTGGTCACTATCAAACTCAAGGAAGGAGCGCAACCTGTTAGGTTAAAACAGTATCCCCTAAAGCTGGAAGACAGGCAAGGGGTGAAAAATATTATAAAAGACTTCCTGAAATTTGAACTACTAATTGAGTGTTCTTCAGAATATAACACTCCTATTTTGCCTGTCAAAAAGCCTGATGGTAAAACCTACCGATTGGTACAGGATTTGCGGGCAATAAACAGGATAACGGAAGATATACATCCAGTAGTGGCAAACCCATACACCTTGTTGAGTAATTTAAAGGAGACCTATGAATGGTTCACAGTATTGGATCTGAAGGATGCATTCTTTTGCCTCACCTTGGCCCCTGAAAGCCGCAATTTATTTGCTTTTGAATGGGAAAACCCTGATTCAGGGCGAAAAGCCCAACTTACCTGGACAGTGTTACCCCAAGGATTCAAACACAGTCCTACAATCTTTGGAAATCAATTGGCTAAGGAGTTAGAGGCCTGGGAAAGACCTCCAGGAAATGGGACTCTTTTGCAGTATGTTGATGATATTTTAATAGCCACAGAAAAAAAAGAAGAATGTAAAGAATGGACTGTGAGTTTACTGAATTTTCTTGGACTAAGTGGTTACCGAGTCTCATTACAGAAAGCACAGATTTTGAAGAAAGAAGTACAATATTTGGGATTTGTGGTTTCCAAGGGACAGAGACAGCTTGGGAATGACCGGAAGGAAGCTATTTGCAGGACTCCAGAACCAACTACGGTAAAAGAGCTTCGAACCTTTCTGGGAATGACAGGTTGGTGCCGACTATGGATTCATAATTATGGACTAATGGCTAAACCTCTATATGAGTTAGTGAAAAATAGCCAGACACAATTAATATGGACTGATGAAGCTAGGAGGGCATTCAAAGAATTGAAACAAGAGCTAATGAGGGCACCGGCTTTGGGTCTGCCCGACATAACCAAGCCCTTCTTGCTGTTCTCATATGAAAAGCAGGGGGTGGCTTTGGGAATTCTAGCCCAGAAGCTGGGTCCCTATAAGCGAGCAGTAGCATACATCTCCAAACAACTGGATACAGTTAGTAAAGGATGGCCAGGATGCCTTCGGGCAGTGGCTGCGGTTGTTCTGAACATTCAAGAAGCCCGGAAGTTCACTTTGGGACAAAAGATGGTTGTGCATACTTCCCATGCAGTAACCTCTGTTCTGGAACAAAAAGGGGGGTATTGGCTCTCACCATCAAGGTTCCTGAAGTACCAAGTTGTCCTAATGGAACAAGATGATGTTGAAATTACTACATCTGCCATCATTAATCCTGCTTCTTTTCTGAGTGATAAGCAGGAAATGGAAGCCATCACGCATGACTGCATAGAGACTATTGAGACAGTATATGCAAGCAGATCTGACTTGAAGGAGGAACCACTGGAGGATGCTGAATACACTTGGTACACCGACGGGAGCAGTTTTTTAAAAGATGGAGTCCGCATGGCAGGATATGCCATAACCACCATGGATCGAGTAGTGGAAGCAAAGTCCCTCCCTAAGGATACATCTGCACAGCGAGCTGAAATAATTGCTTTAGTGAGAGCACTGGAGCTTGCTAAAGGTCTAAGAGTGAATATCTGGACAGATTCAAGATATGCCTTTGGTGTAGTCCACGCTCACGGAGCTATTTGGAAGGAACGAGGACTTTTGACGACCCTAGGAAAACACATCAAGCATGCAGATATGATTCTGAGACTTTTGGAGGCTGTACAATTGCCTTCAGCCGTTGCTATTATGCACTGCAAAGGACACCAGAAAGGTAACACTGCCCAGGGGGTGGGAAATAAATTGGCAGACTATGAGGCAAAAAGAGCTGCGGAACGAGGTGAGGTATTAAGTTTGATTCCTGAGAAAACTTTGACACTACCTGATTCAGTTGATTATGATGAAAGGGATCTTAAATTGATCAAAGATTTGGAAGCAGAGATTGAATCGACAGGTTGGGCAAAATTGAGAGATAACAGAATAGTGGTTCCTTTCAGGGTGTTATGGAAACTGGTAAAAACAGAGCATGACAAGACACACTGGGGAACTGGAGCTTTGTACAACTCTCTCACAAAACAAATAGTAGCTAGGAATCTGTTTCAAACTGTGAAGAGTATGGTTGATAGATGTGAAACCTGCTTAAAAAATAATCCAAAGGTGGAGAATCGAATAAAATTTGGAAGTATTGATAAAGGGAATGTTCCAGGCCAAAATTGGCAGATAGACTTTTCAGAACTCCCTAGAAAGGGTGGGTATAGGTATCTGTTAGTATTAACAGATACCTTTTCAGGATGGCCTGAAGCCTTCCCTTGTAGAACCAACAAGGCCCGAGAAGTCACAAAAATTTTATTAAAAGAAATTATTCCTAGGTTTGGAGTGCCAGAGGTGATCTCCTCTGATAGGGGAACACACTTTGTGTCACAAGTGGTTCAGCAAGTTAGTAAATTATTAGAAATTAATTGGAAGCTGCACACAGCTTACCACCCGCAAGCGAGTGGGCAAGTGGAAAAAATGAACCATTTGATAAAGAATCAATTAAGTAAAATTTGTCAGGAAACACATTTGAGGTGGGATCAAGTCCTCCCTATTGCATTATTACGGCTCCGAGTTAAACCAAGAACTAAGGAAAAACTGAGTCCGTTTGAAATTTTATATGGAAGACCATTTCAAACTAGATATCAAGGACAAGATCTCACTCAGGTGGGAGAAATTAACATGCAACAATATCTGATTGCATTAGGGAAACAATTACAAGAAGTAAATAGACGGGTAATGTCTACTAGAGCGTGGGGTCTGGACTCCCCGGTGCATTTGTATAAACCTGGGGATTTGGTTTATGTCAAAAACATTTCAGGTGATCCTCTTGAAGAAAAGTGGAGTGGCCCCTTTCAAGTTTTACTCACAACCTATACTGCAATCAAGCTTGAAAAACACGCTGCCTGGATCCACTATTCGAGAGTCAAAAGGGCGCCTAGTGGATCATGGAAAGCTCAACCTGTAGGACCCACATCTGTAAGACTGACCCGAAACTAATAATATTGTTATGTCTTAACCTTGGGTTGGTGGGAACATTCACTCCTAGTTGGCCCCTGAGAAGAAGATATGGACCAGTTGATGGGCTTAAATGGCCATGGGAAGACAACACTGGGACAACTGTCCATTTCTCTGAGAACTGTTCTATATGGCAACCCTATACTAGAAGTAGTAAATTGACAGGATGGCATGGGATGAACTTTGTATTATGTCCAAACTTGACCAGTGTCACATTGGTAACTACAGTTCCCCTAAAATGTTGTACAGTTAAAGGGATGGGACCTCCATTACAGATGAAGGAGTGCTTCCTTCAAAACCAATGGAATAACACCTTCATAAACAAGAAACACACTTGGGAAACTGGTACCTGGGACACACTGATGTGTACAGATGGAAAGGTAAATAAGACTGCTGGAAAGGTGGCCTCCTTAACGCTCCTAAATCCACAGCCAATTGTAAATCAGGATCAATTAATCAAATTGCCATCAACTTGTATAAATGTGGCAAGAATTAGACAAAAACACGTGCTGTTCTTTAATATCTCCTTTCCAGCCACACCTCCTTGTAGAGCCAAACGAGCTTGGTATGATACCTTGCTTGGAGGTGTAGGAACTGGAATAGGGGTTATAAATTCAGTAGATTTAGAGACTCTAAGGAACAAAGTCGGTACAGCAGGGTTCGATGTAGCACAAGCAATTAAAATTCAGGCCGAATGGATGCCAACCACCTTTAACCCTCAGATACAGACATTAAAATACGATAAGGAATCTTTACAGCTCTTTAATAAGAGTATAATTGCCCAGGTACAATCACTAAAAAACTTGACTAAATTTGTGGACTGGACAGTCTGTACTCTACAAACAATGTGGCAATTGGAACAAAAGAATAAGGTGCAGTCTTATTTAATGGGAAATAATGAGTTCATGTGGAGAAAGATCTTTGGACAATGGGTCCATCCTAAACATTGGATAAAAGCATATTCCCAATTTGTGCAATGTTATGATTCTTGGTGTGCAGGAAAACTGATATTCTATAATATTACCAACCCTGAAGTAATGTGCAAGTTTTTAGTTTTACCAACACTCTTCTCAAGTCAGGGGAACCTAGAATATTGGTTACCAGAATTTCGAGGGAAGTATATTGGGAGCAATAATAAAACATATGATTTGAACCTTTGTGAAACCACCCCTGAAGGCACATTGTGTGGACAACAATCACAATTATACGAACCCTGCTTGTTAGAACATTCTGTCAATAGTTGTAAATGGACAATTTTGTCTCCTAAAATGTTTGAAATGTTTATAGAGATTAATGCTAGACATGTGTGCTTAGTAACTAACAATCAATCAGTAGTTGAAGAGTATGGAATGACTACCCCGTTTATAGGATGTCTCAGAAATATAACCCATTTAACCTGGCACGGACAAACATACTCATTCTTTGCATATACAGAGGAACAGGTGGCAATGTTTTGGCACTATGAAAGCTTGAACCTAAGTCAGACAAGCTTATCTTTGGGGAAATTAAATGAGATATTGAACCAGTCTCAAGAACTTCGAGAGCATTTAAGGAAACAGAATAAAACCTTGGCTGAGTCTATCATTAAAACAGTAATAGCCAAAGACAAACTTATTGGTCTGTCTAGTCAAATTGAATCTGAAACCGCCCATCATTGGTGGGATATCTTTTCAGGATACTCACCCTCTGCAGAAAGAACTTTAAATATTTTAATTCACCCACTTTTGATACTATTGATGTTTGTGATTATATTGACGGTAGTTAATTGCCTTTTATGGTATAAGCTAAAGAAACTGACTTTAAGAATTTGGGCCTTGCCTAAAGTAATGAAATATAATGATCTAGAATCTTTGTAAAGGAATTTACAAAGTTTAAAGAAAAGGGGGGATTGATACATAATAGAATATTTGTTAGTAAATTCAATAGAAATATAGCCTAATAAAAGTTTACTAAAATAATGAATTTCTATACTAAGGGTTGCTTTTAAAACAAGGTGCTTTGTGAAACTATCAGTCAACTATGCCAAGCATCCTGTAGGTTGTGATAACATCAAGTCTTCTAAGACCCTGGGCGCCTACAGACAACATTTATGTGGACTCTGACCCACCTGGGCAATCTACCAGCGGGAGACTGGAGACAGGACGAAGACGACAAAGGACTAGAATCAACAAAGAACCCCACAGGAGACCCTTGAGCCTGCATAATTACAAAGATAGCCAATTCCAGGAAATAAAATGACTATGTAGAAGAATTCTGGGAACTCATTGACATGGAACTGAATATGCATGTTTTTGGTGTATATTAGTAGGGGTGTTTCCCTGACTCGTTGGAGCACTCATGGTGGATAATTCCCCAGTGCTTCCCAGCGCTGCAATAAAGAATGCCTGCTCAATAACAGCTTGTTTGTTGTTATTGGGTCTTGATCTCGGAATCCTTACCCAGCCGCACCTAGCCTCCCACTGCGGTGAGGAGTGTTAGAAAGCAAGGGGGTTTGGAAGCTCCGAATTTTTTGTTTCAAAGACAAGACAATATCAGACAAACAGCAGCTGCAGTTAAAACAAAATAACCACATCACATCTAGCGCTTTGTCCTTCTCCAGCCGTTCCCCTCGCGGGGTGCTGGAACCGCGGATGAGGACTCCGCACTGGCTTTAGGACTTAGTCCCATCTCACTCAATTCACACTCACATACCAAAACCAAATTCCGAGGGGGGTCTTAACATAAACAGTTAAGCCAAGCAAGTCGGAATACAGAGACTGTGTGAAATCTCCAGTGTGTCTCAGGTCAGACATAGACAAAGCAGGTCTTATACCAAACAAATTACTAATCTCCAATACCAAATTATCAAAAGAAAACCTTTACAAAATGCCAGTGATCGTTGACTACCCTAGGATGAAGCCAATTTTCCTTTTACTGATTATTTTTTCCTTCAGTAAGCTTTCTTTTAACTAGTCACAGAGCCTTCCAACTAAGGCTGATAAGAGCAGAATGTTATTCTAAATGCTGGGTCTTCAAGTCACACATTTGCTCTGCCGGCTCAGACACTACAGGGAGATCTGTGACCCTCCTGTAGGAGGCTGAGTTAGACAGACAGCAAAATTGGCCAGAGATAGTCCATTCCATAATATCTACATAAACTCAGAGGAAGGTTAGAGATCACAGAGGACAACTTCCTTCCTGCTTCTCCTTCCCTTCTCTTCCATCTATGGTCAGCATCTGGAGAGGACTCCATCCATCCATCACCGTCGACCCTTAGGCTCGAGCTCTGCTGACCCTCATAACTCTCTGCTTTCTCAGGCAGCAGTCTGGGATTTTTTCGGGACTGTTTGCATCTAAGGAGAGTGCTGTGGGAGTTGCTGGGGGTGGGGGCAGGCAATATGGGTTTTGCACGTACCTGAACCTATTTGTATATAATTGTATATATTGATACATCATAGAATATTTGTTAGTAAATTCAATAGAAATATAGCCTAATAAAAGTTTACTAAAATAATGAATTTCTATACTAAGGGTTGCTTTTAAAACAAGGTGCTTTGTGAAACTATCAGTCAACTATGCCAAGCATCCTGTAGGTTGCGATAACATCAAGTCTTCTAAGACCCTGTGGCGCCTACAGACACACTGATGTGGATTCTGACCCACCTGGGCAATCTACCAGCGGGAGACTGGAGACAGGACCAGGACAGAGACAGGACAAAGACGACAAAGGACTAGAATCAACAAAGAACCCCACAGGAGACCCTCGAGCATGCATAATTACAAAGATAGCCAATTCCAGGAAATAAAATTACTATGTAGAAGAATTCTGGGAACTCATTGACATGGAACTGAATATGCATGTTTTTGGTGTATATTAGTAGGGGTGTTTCACTGACTCGTCGGAGCACTCATGGTGGATAATTCCCCAGTGCTTCCCAGCGCTGCAATAAAGAATGCCTGCTCAATAACAGCTTGTTTGTTGTTATTGGGTCTTGATCTCGGAATCCTTACCCAGCCGCACCTAGCCTCCCACTGCGGTGAGGAGTGTTAGAAAGCAAGGGGGTTTGGAAGCTCCGAATTTTTTGTTTCAAAGACAAGACAATATCAGACAAACAGCAGCTGCAGTTAAAACAAAATAACCACATCACATCTAGCGCTTTGTCCTTCTCCAGCCGTTCCCCTCGCGGGGTGCTGGAACCGCGGATGAGGACTCCGCACTGGCTTTAGGACTTAGTCCCATCTCACTCAATTCACACTCACATACCAAAACCAAATTCCGAGGGGGGTCTTAACATAAACAGTTAAGCCAAGCAAGTCGGAATACAGAGACTGTGTGAAATCTCCAGTGTGTCTCAGGTCAGACATAGACAAAGCAGGTCTTATACCAAACAAATTACTAATCTCCAATACCAAATTATCAAAAGAAAACCTTTACAAAATGCCAGTGATCGTTGACTACCCTAGGATGAAGCCAATTTTCCTTTTACTGATTATTTTTTCCTTCAGTAAGCTTTCTTTTAACTAGTCACAGAGCCTTCCAACTAAGGCTGATAAGAGCAGAATGTTATTCTAAATGCTGGGTCTTCAAGTCACACATTTGCTCTGCCGGCTCAGACACTACAGGGAGATCTGTGACCCTCCTGTAGGAGGCTGAGTTAGACAGACAGCAAAATTGGCCAGAGATAGTCCATTCCATAATATCTACATAAACTCAGAGGAAGGTTAGAGATCACAGAGGACAACTTCCTTCCTGCTTCTCCTTCCCTTCTCTTCCATCTATGGTCAGCATCTGGAGAGGACTCCATCCATCCATCACCGTCGACCCTTAGGCTCGAGCTCTGCTGACCCTCATAACTCTCTGCTTTCTCAGGCAGCAGTCTGGGATTTTTTCGGGACTGTTTGCATCTAAGGAGAGTGCTGTGGGAGTTGCTGGGGGTGGGGGCAGGCAATATGGGTTTTGCACGTACCTGAACCTATTTGTATATAATTGTATATATTGATACATCATAGAATATTTGTTAGTAAATTCAATAGAAATATAGCCTAATAAAAGTTTACTAAAATAATGAATTTCTATACTAAGGGTTGCTTTTAAAACAAGGTGCTTTGTGAAACTATCAGTCAACTATGCCAAGCATCCTGTAGGTTGCGATAACATCAAGTCTTCTAAGACCCTGTGGCGCCTACAGACACACTGATGTGGATTCTGACCCACCTGGGCAATCTACCAGCGGGAGACTGGAGACAGGACCAGGACAGAGACAGGACAAAGACGACAAAGGACTAGAATCAACAAAGAACCCCACAGGAGACCCTCGAGCATGCATAATTACAAAGATAGCCAATTCCAGGAAATAAAATTACTATGTAGAAGAATTCTGGGAACTCATTGACATGGAACTGAATATGCATGTTTTTGGTGTATATTAGTAGGGGTGTTTCACTGACTCGTCGGAGCACTCATGGTGGATAATTCCCCAGTGCTTCCCAGCGCTGCAATAAAGAATGCCTGCTCAATAACAGCTTGTTTGTTGTTATTGGGTCTTGATCTCGGAATCCTTACCCAGCCGCACCTAGCCTCCCACTGCGGTGAGGAGTGTTAGAAAGCAAGGGGGTTTGGAAGCTCCGAATTTTTTTGTTTCAGTTGGCGACCCAGATGGGACATCTTCTCTGCTCGGCTGCGGGAACCTCCGAATCGGCGACCCCCTAGGCTGGCCCCAGAGAGTTCTCTGGAGGGACTCACCGATTCGGCGGATCCACGCGGGAGCAGACAAGGACCTCTGGTAAGAATAAGGCATTCTTTTGTTTGTTTGTTTGTTTGTTTTTGGGACCGGTCAGTTGGAAGGCTGCCTCGTAAGTCGCAGTTCGTAAGAACCCCGCAGGGTGGCGAAAGCACAGTAGAGTGTGCTTTTCGTTCAGCACGCGTAAGTGTGCTTTGGGTACAAGCTCAGTAGAGTGAGCTTTGGTACATTTGGTTCAACACGCGTAAGTGTGCTTTGGGTACAAGCTCAGTAGAGTGAGCTTTGGTACATTTGGTTCAGCACGCGTAAGTGTGCTTTGGGTACAAGCTCAGTAGAGTGAGCTTTGGTACATTTGGTTCAGCACGCGTAAGTGTGCGTTGGCGGTATAAGCTCAGTAGAGAGTGAGCTTGTACAAGTATTGATTTCCTGGTAATCAGACTTGGCAAATGTTATTTTAGGTTGTGAACTTGGAAAATGTTATCTGGATATTGAGTTATTATTGGAAATACTGATTTTTGGTTTGGGAATTGCATTGTATTATCTCATGAGATTGGATGAAATATTTGTGAATTGTGTGTGTGTGTGTGACTGAGACGTGCAGTTAAGCACGAAGTGAGTGTGGAGTTCTGATCCGCGGTTCCGCAGCTCCGCGAGGGGCGCGGCCGGAGACGAACAAAGCGAAAGTTTTGTCATTTGTAACTATGTATAGAGATCTCTTTAAAATGGAAACAATAGCAAAGTTTGGCTGATAGTAACTTGGAGTGTCTTAGCAGCTGCCGAAGGGATAATAACTGGATGGATAATTGTTTAATGTGTGTTTTGTAAGTGTCCCAAGTACCCTGTGTTTTATGTGATTAATGTAAGGTTTTTTGAGACAATGGTATAATTGGAATTGTCAATTGTGGGGCTGACCTGTTGATATTTGGGAAGAATTTATAGCCTCACTGAAGTATATTGTGTTGGGTTAAAAAAAGAGAAGCACACAGGACAGTGGAATTCTTAAGGAATGTCCCCTGGGCTGTATATGGGCCTACTGGAAGAATATTGCAGAGGGGCTGGGAGAGTCACTTAGTAAAAAGACTCTAATCAAATATTGTTACCAATGGTGGCCGCCATATCAATTAGAAAACGAAAAAGTGGCCAATGAATGGGACCCCGAATTATAATACCCTCCTTCAACTTATGTTATATCTCAGGAGAGAGGAAAATGGATTGAAGTATCATACGCAGATATGTTCTTTTCCCTGTGAAATCATCCCGAGTGGCAAAGGGACTGCGGCATGGTCCCACCCTCTGACCCGCTCTAAAGGTGGTATTGTGAAGAAAAATTTCATTGTCTTAATTGTCTGGTAACTGTTAAAAAGTGTTGTTTAGCTTGTGTCTGGTATTGCCCTTTTGTTTCACTTGTGTCTTGTAACATGATAACATATCCTCAGCAGGATGTGACATTACTAAATGCTCACCATTAGAATGTATTCTGGAGGTTGGAAAAAGTCTGGGAGTAAGCCTTTGAAGATTCGTGGATTGCAATCAATGTGGTTTTGCAAGCATGAAGGAGGATGAGATGTGCCAGGTGTGGATGGTTTTATGATAATGAAATGTGAGTTTAGTAAAGAAAGTTGTTGTAAGTCGAGGAGAATATAGAGGATCAGTTAATGGAACCCTCAGCTCTCCCTCTCCACCCTGGTAATACGAGGGGGAGTGAAATGGGGGCGAGTAGGTGTTTGGAGGATACAGATTCCAGTCAGGTGACTGGAAGAGTGGGGCACTGTCCTGCTGTTCATGCCCCTTTAAGATAAGCATTAAAGGTGGAAGGACGGCTTGTTGATATGCATGTCCCTCTTAAAGCATTGGACCTGTTAAATTGGAAACAGTTTGTGGGGCCAATGCGAAGAAAAGTATTGAAGCTACTAAAAGTAATAATGATAATTGAAAAATATATAATAGTAAAAATAAATAATAATCCTCTTCAGTAATAAGAACTGTTAAGAGTTAAAAAAGCTAAAGAAATGGAATATAAACATCCACAAGATTATATTAACCATCTTTTGCCCAGGGAGAACCCAGACTGGAATCCTAACTCCAGGAGGGACCTGGACAGACTAGAGGAATGTCAACAATTAATTTTGTATGGGGTCCAGGATGGGACCCACAAACCAAACCAAACAAACTTGTGCATGAGGTTAAACGAGGGTCTGACAAAGCATTTTCAATCTCTTTTGAGAGGCTATGTGAGCCTGCTAGAAAAATTGATATATTGGGACCCGGAACCTGACTGTAAATGTTTTACATATTGTTTACATGTTGGCCTGCCCTGGATAATGGAAAGCAAAAAAACAGAGACCAGGCCAGAGTGAGATCATTGTCTGTGAGTTACTGCTGAAATCGAGCCTGGTTGGGTTATATCAGTGTGTATATTGTAAGCAAGAAGAGCATGGGAAAAAGAATTGTTCCCGATCCTGGCAGAAGCATCTAGGTCTAAATTAGATCCTATCTGGACAATAGGTCAAGTCAGACTGGCTGGAGGTTGAATTAAATTCCCTAGCAGAACCATGAAGCTGGGAAGGACAGGGTTAATTTTCGTTGAATACAGGACCTAGTTATGCTGTTCTAAATTCTTGCAAGGAACCTTTAAGTAAAGTTTTCTATAACAGCTGGTGGTGCGACAGGAAAAAGATGTTATGCCTTTTTTCCAGCTCCTCAGGAGAGAGCTGGGAAAATGGACCTTGCTATACAAACCTGAATGTCCGTTGCCGCTTTTGGGAGTGAAAACAGGAGGCTAAAATGATGGGCTCGGGGAGCCTCACTGACACCAGCCCCCACCCCATTGCTGGCTGGCACAACGCTGTATCTGCAGTGTGTTTGAGCCATAGGGTGGTGTGAGGAACCAGCCCTCAGGCGGGAATATGTGTCAAAGCTCTATTGTAACTCCTCTCGTTTGCATCCCAAAAGGCCTTCCTGAGAGAACTGAGACACCGATAAGGACCTGAGGAGTGGAGGGGGTGAAGGCCCACTTCAGCTGCTCGGCCTTCCCACGGCAAAATGGATACAGGTATTTGTTGGCATTAGTAGATACCTTCTCAGGTTGGCCTGAGGCTTTTCCACGTCGCACTATCAAACTCAAGGAAGGAGTACAACCAGTTAGGATAAAACAGTAACCCCTAAAGCTGGAAGACAGGCAGGGGGTGAAAAATATTATAAAAGACTTCCTGAAATTTGAACTACTAATTGAGTGTTCTTCAGAATATAACACTCCTATTTTGCCTGTCAAAAAGCCTGATGGTAAAACCTACCGATTGGTACAGGATTTGCGGGCAATAAATAGGATAGCGGAAGATATACATCCGGTAGTGGCAAACCCATACACCTTGTTGAGTAATTTAAAAGAGACCTATGAATGGTTCACAGTATTGGATCTGAAGGATGCATTCTTTTGCCTCACCTTGGCCCCTGAAAGCCGCAATTTATTTGCTTTTGAATGGGAAAACCCTGATTCAGGGTGAAAAGCCCAACTTACCTGGACAGTGTTACCCCAAGGATTCAAACACAGTCCTACAATCTTTGGAAATCAATTGGCTAAGGAGTTAGAGGCCTGGGAAAGACGTCCAGGAAATGGGACTCTTTTGCAGTATGTTGATGATATTTTAATAGCCACAGAAAAAAAAGAAGAATGTAAAGAATGGACTGTGAGTTTACTGAATTTTCTTGGACTAAGTGGTTACCGAGTCTCATTACAGAAAGCCCAGATTTTGAAGAAAGAAGTACAATATTTGGGATTTGTGGTTTCCAAGGGACAGAGACAGCTTGGGAATGACTGGAAGGAAGCTATTTGCAGGACTCCAGAACCAACTACAGTAAAAGAGCTTCGAACCTTTCTGGGAATGACAGGTTGGTGCCAACTATGGATTCATAATTATGGACTAATGGCTAAACCTCTATATGAGTTAGTGAAAAAATAGCCAGACACAATTAATATGGACTGATGAAGCTAGGAGGGCATTCAAAGAACTGAAACAAGAGCTAATGAGGGCACCAGCTTTGGGTCTGCCCGACATAACCAAGCCCTTCTTGCTGTTCTCATATGAAAAGCAGGGGGTGGCTTTGGGAATTCTAGCCCAGAAGCTGGGTCCCTATAAGCGAGCAGTAGCATACATCTCCAAACAACTGGATACAATTAGTAAAGGATGGCCAGGATGCCTTCGCGAAGTCACTGCTGTTGTTCTGAATATTCAAGAAGCCCGGAAGTTCACTTTGGGACAAAAGATGGTTGTGCATACTTCCCATGCAGTAACCTCTGTTCTGGAACAAAAAGGGGGGTATTGGCTCTCACCATCAAGGTTCCTGAAGTACCAAGCAGTCCTAATGGAACAAGATGATGTTGAAATTACTACATCTGCCATCATTAATCCTGCTTCTTTTCTGAGTGATAAGCAGGAAATGGAAGCCATCACACATGACTGCATAGAGACTATTGAGACAGTGTATGCAAGCAGATCTGAATTGAAGGAGGAACTGAATACACTTGGTACACCAACGGGAGCAGTGTTGTAGAAGATGAGTCCACATGGCAGGATATGCTGTAACTACCACGGATCGAGTGGTGGAAGCAAAGTCCCTCCCTAAGGATACATCTGCACAGCGAGCTGAAATAATTGCTCTAGTGAGAGCACTGGAGCTTGCTAAAGGTCTAAGAGTGAGTATCTGGACAGATTCAAGATATGGCTTTGGTGTAGTTCACGCTCACGGAGCTATTTGGAAGGAATAAGGAATTTTGATGACCCTGTACAATTGCCTTCAGCCGTTGCTATTACGCACTGCAAAGGATACCAGAAAGGTAACACTGCCCAGGAGGTGGGAAATAAATTGGCAGACTGAGGCAAAAAAGGGCGGCGGAACAAGGTGAGGTATTAAGTCTGATTTCCTGAGAAAACTTTGACACTACCTGATTCAGTTAATTATGATGAAAGGGATCTTTGGAAGCAGAGATTGAATCAACAGGTTGGGCAAAATTGAGAGATAACAGAATAGTGGTTCCTTTCAGGGTGTTATGGAAACTGGTAAAAACAGAGCATGACAAGACACATTGGGAAACTGGAGCTTTGTACAATTCTCTCACAAAACAAATAGTAGCTAGGAATCAGTTTCAAACTGTGAAGAGTATGGTTGATAGATGTGAAATCTGCTTTTAAAAAAAAATAAATAAAATCCAAAGGTGGAGAATCGAATAAAATTTGGAAGTATTGATAAAGGGAATGTTCCAGGCCAAAACTGGCAGATAGTTTTTTTCAGAATTCCCTAGAAAGGGCAGGGATATTCATACCATTTCAGGATGGCCTGAAGCCTTCCCCTGTAGAATCAACAAGGCCTGATAAGTTACAAAAATTTTATTGAAAGAAATTATTCCTAGGTTTGGAGTGCCAGAGGTGATCTCTGATAGGGGAACACCCATTGTGTCACAAGTGGTTCAGCAAGTTAGTAAATTCTTAAAAATTAATTGGAAATTGTACACAGCTTACCACCTGCAAACAAGTGGGCAAGTGGAAAAGGCTAGTCATTTGATAAATACATTTAGGGTGGCATCAAGCCCTCCCTATTGAACTAACAATCAGTAGTTTAAGAATATGGAATGACTACCCTGTTTGTAGGGTGTCTCAGAAATATAACCTATTTAACCTGGCATGGACAAACATACTTACTTTTGCATATACAGAGGAACAGGTGGCAATGTTTTGGCACTATGAAAGCTTGAACCTAAGTCATGCAAGCTTATCTTTGGGGAAATTAAATGAGATATTGAACCAGTCTCAAGAACTTCCAGAGCATTTAAGGAAGCAGAATAAAACCTTGGCTGAGTCTGTCATTAAAACAGTAATAGCCAAAGACAAACTTATTGGTCTGTCTAGTCAAATTGAATCTGAAACTGCCCATCATTGGTGGGATATCATTTCAGGATACTCACCCTCTGCAGAAAGAACTTTAAATGTTTTAATTCACCCACTTTTGATACTATTGATGTTTGTGATTATACTGACGGTCGTTAATTGCCTTTTATGGTATAAGCTAAAGAAACTGACTTTAAGAATTTGGGCCTTGCCTAAAGTAATGAAATATGATGATTTAGAATCTTTGTAAAGGAATTTACAATAACAGCTTGTTTGTTGTTATTGGGTCTTGATCTCGGAATCCTTACCCAGCCGCACCTAGCCTCCCACTGCGGTGAGGAGTGTTAGAAAGCAAGGGGGTTTGGAAGCTCCGAATTTTTTTGTTTCAATATTTTCTTTCATCATTAGTGTTTAATTAAAGCTGTGTAGTTTAGTTTTCAATCCAGCCAACTCTCTCTCTTTTTCTCTCTCTCCTTCCCTACCTGGGTGGGAGGGGGAGGGGATCGAGAGCATTGTTGTCAGACCTGAGTCAAACGGTGACAATGCAGTAATCAAGATTCACTGCATATAACATTGGGGCCTTAACAATTGGACAGGAGGCACAAGTACAGCAGAAGCATAGGGGAACTGGGAGATAAAAATAGAAGTGCAGTTTGGATGCAAAAGGTATATTAACAGTGAATTTTTACTACTTATAATTATATCAAACAACAAAGGTTAACCACTAAAATGCTGGCAACTTATTAAATTTTATACTAGGCCTAGAAAATTATCACCTTTAAAGGATTCTACATTCTTAATGATGATTACTTAACCTTGTTTGCTAAATAAAACAGTGAAAGAGTAATATTTCTCACCCTTGCCAGGCCACAGCTGAGTGTCCCTGGGTGAATCATAATTCTCGAGAATCGGTCTCTCTGGCAGGTGTCCCTGGCAGAGGGATAAGGTTCAGCAACCTCGAGGGAAACTGTACGGAAATCCGCCCCCCGCCTCCCCCCCCCCCCCCCCCGATCAAAGATGGGACCAGACTTTTATAGAATAAAGTGGATTGACCGTGGAGAACCGACCTCCACAAAAGATACACCTCTCAACCAAATTGACTGTGATAGAGACACTTAAGAAGATGAAAAGAAAAAGAATAGAATAAAAGGAGAAATGGCAGCAACACTGAGGGGAGGGGGCTGCGAGCGGGGGCTTAAACAATTAAGGACAGGGACAGCCAGCCCCACCTTTCTGTGTTTGCAGCCAGGACCCAGCCCTTGTAGGAACCGCACCTTGGGACTGGGAGCTGAGCGGACAAAAAGACTGGTACTTAAGGGCCATTATGGATCGTTGCCACCTATTTTTAGCTGCTGCTGGTACAAAAGAGAGAGAAGTAAAAGAAGATAAAAGAAAGAGGAATATGAGACCAGATAAAATGGAGCCTTCTGTGGCTGGAAAAAGGAGCTTGTTCCTGCTTTCTCTCATGGAGCCTGCTGGCCGAGGAGCTACACAAACGGAGCCGAAGAAACGGAAGAAGGGAGCTGGAGCACACTAAAAAAGCTGGGATCACTGCTTGCTCCCCAAAGCCCTCCGTCATCAAGAGCTCCTAAAGCAGCCCTTGCAGCCGCGCTCTCGAGGTCCAGCCAGAGCTCCAACTGTGTCCCTGCCGTCCCCTGGACCGCCAAACCGCCACAGCAACCCCAAAGCCCCAGCAGCAACCCCAAAGCCTCAGCAGCCGCAGCCGCGCTCTCGAGGCAGCCGTCGCCGTTACTCCTGACAGTGTTTCTGAGCTGGGAACTGTAAGACTAACCAAGAAACCTTTCTTTTCCTGCGTTCTCTTCCCCGGGCAAAAGTAACCAGCCGCACACACACGCACTTCGTCGACCCTATACGGGAAAGGCTTAGGGCTCTCTCTCTCTACCCCCAACTATAATAGTCTGTCTTTCTCTTTTCCGACCGGGTACATTTGCATATCCAGTTTCCCCACACACACTTTAAAAACTGTTACAGTAATGTTTTTTTTCTCTCTCTCTCTCTCTTAAACTGCAGAGCTCTCTTGTATCTCCTTCAGCCAGTTTCAGAACAGCAGAAAAGCACAGAAATTTGACAGATTGCTCTTTGGATAGTAAAAAACAGAAAACAGAAGAGAAGGATATAACAGCTAAGGATATAACAGTAAAACATTTACATTGTACTTTGCCAAACCTGAGTATTCTCTGCACTTTCACTAATTTTCTACTACATAATCATAGAATCATAGAATGCCAGGTTGGAAGGGACCTCAAGGATCATCTTTTTAGGTAACACTATAGTTTATATGAGATGGCTCAGCACCCTGTCAAGCTGAGACTTAAATCTGTCCAATGTGGGGGAATCTACCACTTCCCTTGGGAGACTATTCCAATGAAAGGGAGGAAAAGGGGTGTAATAAATAAAATCCAGTTTGTTAATCAAATCAGGTTTTCTTAAAGGCTTGTAAAAACTTACAATGTTATCTGAATCACAGATATCTGGTGTGCGTTAACACTTCAAAGAGTTAAGTTGTGCGATAAGCTGTAAAGGGTCACCCATAGGACACCGATGAAGATGAGGAACCTTCGGCCTCACGACCACCAGGAGGTGAGATAAGACCGACCCCCTAGCAACACGTCGCTCAGACACAGAATATACCAGGGATGACACATATACGGGAACCAGAAGAGTATATAATCAGCTACTTTCGGGAAGTGGGTGCGCGCCGCTGGCGGAGCAAAGACTCCCCCGGCCGCCCAGCGCTGTTTTGTTTGCTGCCGCTTGCTTAATAAACTAATTTGATTAATAGGACTGGTTCCTGTCAATTATTGGACCTCAATTTATAACAAATTTGGTGCCGTGACTCGGATAGAGACAATTTGGCTGTAAACCTCACGGGGGAGGCGCCCCGCTGAGTAAGCGGCCCCTGTTGAGGGTTTTTTACACCCAAAACCTCTACCGACGAACTCGAAATTCGACAGCAAACAAATAAAAACCGGTAACCCCGTAAACTTTGTGCACGAAGACCCGAACGAAGACTCAGGAGTGAGTAAGTATAGGCCGGTGATCCGTTCGGTTGGGGTTGGGTATCCCGGAGTGTGCCTGTGTGAGACGTCCCCTTGAGGACGAAGCAAGTGCGGACCCCTCAGTAGTGCGGTTCCCATCTCCCGCGAGGGACTGGGCCACAAACAGGGGGAAGCGATTGTGTGTGTGTGTGTGAAGGCACTCCGGAAGATGGGACAGAAGAAAAGCAAGCCTTCTGATCCCATGGGTGGGTCGGTGCCTAAGGTTAGGTTACCCCAGATACCGCCAGACAGTCCGTTAGGAATAATGATTAAATATTGGAATGATTACCCTTCTAGGCAGGGTAAAGATAAAGCAAAAATGATACATTATTGCATGGAAGTTTGGGGTGGGAAACAAATTAGAGGTGACCACCTGTATTGGCCCGTTTTTGGGTCCTTTGAATATTGGATATGCCAGGCTTTACATATTTATGTTTATTCCAAGGAACCCTTTAGCCTGGAAAAGGGTTTGAAGCTCGCCATACAAGGCAGGAGACTCGAGAACCTTTAAGAGGTAGAGAACGGGGAACTGTGATTTGTTTTTATTGTGGAGGAAAAGGGCATGTTAAAAAAAAAAGACTGCAGAAAGAGAAAGATGGATGAGAAAATGTTTAAAGAAGATTAGGGGTGTCAGGGGCTCTATTTGCTGGGAACCCGAGAAAAGATAGAGCCCTTGATAAAATTAAAAGTGGGTCCCCAGCAACAAGAAATTGAGTTCCTAGTGGACTCGGGAGCAGAAAGATCTACCGTTCAAAAATTGCCCCAAGGATGTAAAATATCCTCGGCGACTATACAGGTCATTGGAGCAAAAGGAGAACCTTTTGAAGTACCTGTAATAAAAGATGTGTTTTTTTGAAACCCATTCTAAGGTAGGGATTGGGTCCCTGCTGCTCATGCCGGAAGCAGACTATAATTTATTGGGGCGAGATTTGATGATCGAATTAGGAATTGGTTTGGAAGCTAAAAATGAAACACTAAAAATTAAACTGTGTCCCTTACGAGTAATAGATGAAGAGAAAATAAATCCTGAAGTCTGGTACACCCCAGAAACAGTGGGTAAGTTAGATATTGAACCCTTTTCAGTAACAATAAGGAACCCAGAAATACCGGTCAGGATAAAACAATACCCCCTTCCTAGAGAAGGGAGGTTAGGTTTGAAACCTGAGATCCAAAGATTACTTGAAAGGGGGTTGCTAGAACCGTGTATGTCTCCTTTTAATACTCCCATCCTACCTGTAAAAAAGCCGGATGGAAAATATAGGTTAGTACATGACTTACGAGAAATTAACCAGAGAACAATAGCTAGATTCCCGGTGGTGGCCAATCCACACACCCTCCTGAGTCAAATAGGGCCCGATAATCAATGGTATAGTGTAGTAGATCTGAAGGATGCCTTCTGGGCATGCCCTCTTAAAGAAGATTGCAGAGATTACTTTGCTTTTGAATGGGAAGATCCAGATAACCATCGGAAACAACAATTACGGTGGACGGTATTGCCCCAAGGGTTTACATGCCCGGCTTCTAAAATATGAAGGCATCCTTATCTCCTCTCCCAAACTGGAACTCGAGGTAACAAGCTTGCAGAATCCAGCACAGTTTTTGTATGGGGAGCCGAGTGACAAAATAAATCATGATTGCCTTTACAACATTGAGGAGCAAACGAAAATCAGACCAGATTTAGACGAGGAAGAACTTGGAGAAGGAGAAAAGCTATTTGTAGATGGATCATCCCGGGTAATTGAAGGAAAGAAAAAAAAAAAAAATCAGGATTTGCAATCATTGATGGAAAAACATTTAGTGTAATAGAATCAGGACCTCTGAGTCCTAGTTGGTCTGCACAGGCTTGTGAACTATATGCTGTATTAAGAGCCTTATAACTTTTAAAAGGCAAAATTGGAACCATATATACGGATTCAAAATATGCCTTTGGCGTAGTGCATACTTTTGGAAAAATTTGGGAAGAAAGGGGTTTAATAAATTCTCAAGGAAAAGGATTAATACACCAGGAATTAATAATCCAGGTTTTACAAGCATTACGAGGACCAGCGGGAATAGCCGTAGTACATTTAAAAGGACACCAAAAAGGATTAAGCCCATTAGTCAGAGGAAACAATCTTGCTGATCAAGAAGCAAAAAGAGCGGCATTAATGGTGATCCAGACTAAAAGAACTCGGGAGGACTGTATAACTTCTGGAAAGGAATCAGACGAATTCCCGTGTTATAAGTGTTGGAAGGATTTTGGAATCCATGAAGTCCCTTGCAGATGTCTAATTTATGATGAATGTGACAGCCCCAAGTATAGCCATTGCCATCTACACGGAAAAATTCACTCAATCCTGAGTTTTACAGTGCAGGAAAAAGATAAGCTGACTCAGATGGGAATCAGGGAGATAGAAGAAGGAAAGTGGAAACTCCCGGATGGCCGGGAAGTTCTCCCAAAACCTCTGGCCTTGAAAATCATGCAAAAATTCCATGAGAACACCCATTGGGGAACTCAGGCGTTAGTGGATCAGTTTGCCACAAAGTATATGTGCATTGGCGTATACAATATAGCAAAGAGAATAGTTAGCGAATGTATGACATGCAAAAGGGTCAATAAACATCAGTTACGGGAAAAAGCCCTGGGGGGGAAGAGAACTAGCTCACAGACCATTTGCTAAAATCCAGCTGGATTTCACTGACCTTCCAAAAGTGGGACGATATAAGTACTTATTAGTAATCATAGACCACCTAACCCACTTTGTGGAAGCATTCCCGACAGCTAGAGCCACCGCTCAAACCGTAGTGAAGACTTTGCTGGAAAATATAATCCCTAGGTATGGATCCATTGAGGTAATTGACTCTGATAGGGGTTCCCATTTTGTTTCAAAAATAGCAAGGGAAGCTCTCTCCTCTTTAGGGACAAAATGGGAATATCATACTCCCTGGCATCCACAAAGCTCGGGAAAGGTAGAAAGAGTAAATGGAGAAATAAAGAAACAGCTCACAAAATTGATGTTAGAAACCAAGATGTCATGGGTAAAGTGCCTCCCCTTAGCACTATTGAATATAAGAACACAGCCACGAACTGATGTAGGAATTTCCCCCCTTTGAAATGTTATATGGGATGCCATACGATTTAGAAATTCCGCAGGACCGTCCCCAACTTGAAAATTCACAAATTAGACCTTATATAATTCAACTCATGGCTAGGAGAGTAAAGCTGCGGAATAAGGGCTTAGTAGTACAGAGACCCCCCTTGGATGTAGCCATGCATAACATAAAGCCAGGAGACAAAATGCTAATCAAATCATGGAAAGAGTCCTCATTAACGCCCCGTTGGGAAGGGCCCTATCTCGTTTTACTCACCACAGAAACAGCCATCCGGACAGCAGAGAGAGGCTGGACCCATGCGAGCCGCGTAAAAGGACCGTTAAAAGACTATTCTTGGGAAGTGACAAGCCCACCTGGAGATCTGAAGATTGCTTTCAGGAGGTTGTAAATGGACACGAATATAACTGTGGTACAAGTGAGAGACTACAGCATATCGGTGGGATTGATACAGGGAACATAAGAATCAAGTGTGACATTCCGAGCTGCAACTGTTATTTTTTTTATCTGTTTTATTTGTAAAGGGTGTCGAGAACGGTGGGGGACCCATTGCCGTTAAGGGATACCCCCTCGAGGGGTTTGCCAACCTTGTGGGAACAAAGAGCGTGAGCTCACCAAATTGGCTCTAAACAAAAACTTTTAATGGTGAAATCCAGGAGCAATCTAGTGAATGGCGGGAGATATTTGAACGGGGTATAAAACCCGTGCTATTGCTATCACCCTAGCGAACCTGCTCCATTGTAATTGACGTTATTAAAGTGTGTTGTCGCAAGACACTTGAAGGGGTTCAGTGCGATTCACCTGAAATCAAGCAACTAAAAACTGCATTTATTTTCCTGAAGACTACCCCTGCTGCCGAGAAGATGATACCCCTCGTGGCTCGAAACAACCGAGTCGACGAGCGAGGCAGAGGAGTAAAAAGCTGTGGAGAACAGAACCCAAAGAGTGGGACTGTACAAAGACACTGGGAGGACTGCCTCAGTGTTAATCAAGGGAATCGCACGAAACGCCCCGGGAGGAGTGATAGCACTGAAAAGGACTGGGTAACTGGATTGAGTGTTCAAACTAAATTTATTAACCGGCCGGGTTTCCACCCTCCTCGACACACTCTAATTCTAATTCTACTAAATTTTGTAAATGTACACGGATACTCTCACCAGCCATTTAAATGGATATTAAGTAGGTGGGAGGATCATCACGTGATTCAAACTGTCACTAGTCCTGGGGCACCAACATTTAAAACACACTTATGTGAGTTAGCTCCCATAAAACCCTGTTTGAATCTTATGGGGTATTATCTGTGTCCAAGCTCCAATCCCGGGAGAACATATTGCAATGCTCCCAACCAGTATTATTGTGCTTATTGGGGATGTGAAACGATCGCCTCAAATTGGAAACCAGGAGCAGGGCCAGATAGGTACTTGACAGTTAAATGGGGCCCTCAGGGATGCAGCCCCCCCCCCGCGTGATTGATCTGGGGGAATTATCAATCCTGGAAATTGCACCCATCTAGAATTAACTATACAACAACCTTATGATGAAGGGTGGCTACTGGGAAAAACTTGGGGAATACGGTATTGGGAACCTGGAACAGATAGAGGGGGACTCATTTACATAAAGAAAGAAATAGTCCCTAATGACCCTGATCTGGTGGGACCGAATGAGGTACTAGCAGGAGAAATATCCCTCTCTTCGGATAAAGGGATACCTAATGGAATAGATACTGAGACTATTACAACAACAGCAACAAATATTAACACCCAGGAGCCTAGGGGCAATTCTCTTTGGAAATTGGTGCAAGCCAGCTATCAAGTATTGAATGCTACTCATCCAAACTTGACAGAGCACTGCTGGCTGTGCTATAACATTCGACCACCTTTTTATGAGGCAATTGGGGTAACTACTAACCCCTAAACGAATCAATGGGTCAAACCCCTCACAATGTCTGTGGAAAAAGGAAACCAGTCAGAGCCAGGGAATTACATTGGCTCAAGTAACCGGGTAGGGGAGGTGCATTGGGAACGTGCCCCACAATAAGAAGCACTTGTGTAAAGCCACGATCCCCTCAAATAGGAAACCACCAGCTGACTGGTTATTACCAGCAAAGAATACCAAATGGGTCTGCTCCTCCATTGGAGTAACTCCTTGCTTATCGCTGAAATTATTCAATGAAAACCAGGATTATTGTATCCAAGTGTTAGTAGTTCCTAAAATTATATATCACCCAGAGGAATTTGCCTATGAATATCAAACAGTCCCAAAACATCATTTGAACAAACGAGAACCCTTCACAGCCCTAACAGTAGCCACGCTGGTAGCTTTAGGTGCAACTGGAGTCGGTACAGGGACAGCCTCCTTAATACAACAAAATCAAAAATTCAGTTCCCTCAGAGCAGCTGTAGATGAAGATCTAGAAAAAGTAGAGAAATCTATTAGTGCTTTAGAAGCCTCCCTGAGATCCTTATCAGAAGTAGCATTACAAAACCGTCGAGGATTGGACTTATTGTTTGCACAGCAAGGGGGGTTGTGTGTTGCTCTAGATGAGGAATGCTGCGTATACGCAGATCACACTGGAGTAGTTAGAGACACCATGACAAAACTACGGGAAGGATTAGAAAAAAGAAAGAAAGAAAGAGAAGCACAGCAAAGTTGGTATGAATCTTGGTTCAATTATTCCCCATGGATGACTACGCTATTGTCTACCATCGCGGGACCCATGATACTATTAATCTTGGGAATAACATTTGGCCCTTGTATATTGAACAAAGTAATTGAAATTGTAAAGGGCAGACTGGAAGCTGCCCATTGAATGCTTATCAGGGCTAAATACGAGCCATTAGATAAGGAATCAGCAATGGAAGAAATATTAGCTTTAAGTCACACTGAACTCCAAAGATTTGATGAACAAAATGGTAAAAGAAAAAGGGGGGATTGTAATAAATAAAATCCAGTTTGTTAATCAAATCAGGTTTTCTTAAAGGCTTGTAAAAACTTACAATGTTATCTGAATCACAGATATCTGGTGTGCGTTAACACTTCAAAGAGTTAAGTTGTGCGATAAGCTGTAAAGGGTCACCCATAGGACACCGATGAAGATGAGGAACCTTCGGCCTCACGACCACCAGGAGGTGAGATAAGACCGACCCCCTAGCAACACGTCGCTCAGACACAGAATATACCAGGGATGACACATATACGGGAACCAGAAGAGTATATAATCAGCTACTTTCGGGAAGTGGGTGCGCGCCGCTGGCGGAGCAAAGACTCCCCCGGCCGCCCAGCGCTGTTTTGTTTGCTGCCGCTTGCTTAATAAACTAATTTGATTAATAGGACTGGTTCCTGTCAATTATTGGACCTCAATTTATAACAAGGGGTCACACCTGCAACCATCCTGTGGGGACAAGAGGACCAGACAGATGACCCAAAATGGACTAAATTAAGTATTCCATCCCATACGCATCATACTCTGTATAAATATGAGGGATCAAGAGGGTTAAGCTTCCTGGAAGGACTCCATCCATTCTTCTGCCTATGATCTTGATTCGTGCATTCCTGAATCCAATTCCTATCTGCAGATGACTCAAGGTGTCCAGTCTGGGATTTTCCCAGGACTTGCCCTGCAGCCTCGGTGGTGACATGAGTGTTATTGGGGGTGAGCGTGATATTATTTTTGTGTATATTTGTACATATTTCATTTATTTTTTTTCATCATTATTATTTCATTAAAGCTGTGTCGTTTAGTTTCCCTTACTCTCTTTCCTTTCCCTTTCTGGGAAGGGAGAGGCGTTAACAGAGAGCATCTGTCATTTGTTTTATTGCCGGCCCAGCATTAAACTTTGACAGTCACCCGTTAGAAAAATGAGTGCGATCCAAAGCACTCCACTGACTACAGTGGGAAGACCTCCTGTGCTTCAGTTTCTCAGCTTCAGGATGAGGACTGGAGCATTTCTCCATCTCGTTCTCATTAAAAACTGAAGTTTGAAACTGAAAATGCACTGATTTTTTTTTTTTACACTGAAAATGCACCAGTACAGGTTAGGAGGTGATCTGCTAGAGAGCAGCTCTGCGGAGAAGGACCTTAGAGTCCTGGTAGACAACAAGCTATCCATGGGACAACAATGTGCCCTTGTGGCCAAGAAGGCCAATACTATCCTGGGGTGCATTAAGAGGAGTGTCTCCAGCAGATCGAGGGAGGTTCTCCTCCCCCTCTACTTGGCCCTGGTGAGACCTCACGTGGAGTATTGTGCCCAGTTCTGGGCTCCCCAGTTCAAGAGGGACAGGAATCTACTTGAGAGAGTCCAATGGAAGGCTAGGAGGATGATTAAGGGACTGGAACACCTGCCTTATGAGGAAAGGCTTAAGAGACCTGGGGCTTTTCAGTCTAGAGAGGAGAAGACTGAGGGGGGATCTAATTAATGTCTATAAATACATGAGGGCTGGGCATCAAGAAGGCAGGGACAACCTCTTTTCACTTGTGCCCTGTGATAGGATGAGGCGCATTGGATTCAAACTCGGGCACAGGAAGTTCCACCTCAACATGAGGAAGAACTTGTTTACTGTGAGGGTTACAGAGCACTGGAACAGGCTCCCCAGAGAGATTGTGGAGTCTCCTTCACTGGAGACATTCAAAACCTGCCTGGATGCGTTCCTGTGTGATGTACTCTAGGTGACCCTGCTCTGGCAGGGGGGTTGGACTAGATGATTGTCCTGGTTTGAGCCAGGATGAAGCCAATTCTGTATCCTTCTCTGGAGACTTTCAAGACCTGTCTGAATGCCTTTCTGAGTCATCTGCCCTCGTTTTTTTTGGTCCTGCTCTGGCAGGGGGGTTGGACTTGATGATCTTTGGAGGCCCCTTCCAACCCCTAATATTCTGTGATTCTGTGAAAGGCAGAATAACATTCAGTTAATAAAGGTTGTCTTTATTTTGCAACTTAAGTCAACTGTTTGGACAAGTCTGGAATGAGCCTGTTTAATGCTGAAGCTCTCAGACAGCAAAATAAAGGTACTTGCAAACAGTAGATTGAACAACTCCCATATATGCAAATAGTTTCCTTGCATGAAAAAAAAACCAATCAAACCTTGATGAAAGTACATGGAGTAACAAAAACAAACACAGTCATGAATATGCCTGGCTATACATGAATTTGCACAGATACGTATGCATTTCAAGGTTGCCAGGTAAATTTTTAGTTACTTTTGTTGGGGGGGGGAGTGAGATAATGAGAACCCACCCAGCTTATTCCAAAGCATTACCTCAGGTTGTTCACAAAGCATTGCCTATTCAACATGGCATTTTTCCTTCTGTCCTGGTTTGAGCCAGGATTAAGCCACTTTTCCTTTTACTGATTTCTTTTTCCAAAATATTTATCTGGTTTTAATGTAGACAATGGCAAATAGGTGAATAAAAGGCAGTCCACCAGGAATTTAAGTGACAAGGTAAATTTTGAGTCCCAAACTACAAAGAAGTTTGAAGGGTGTAACTTAAAAGTAGTTCAGCTTGAAGCAGTTTGATATTCAGCCACTGCACAGAAATAATTAAATTCCTAATCCAAAGGACCAATAGGCAGACCTACCAGGAAAATAAATTTAAAATCTTCAGTGTCATATGCAATTTGTACCTGAGCACTTCACAGAATCACAGTTAGGGGTTGGAAGGACCTCCGAAGATCATCAAGTCCAACTCCCCTGCCAGAGCAGGACCAAAAAAAACTAGGGCAGATGACTCAGAAAGGCATTCAGACAGGTCTTGAAAGTCTCCAGAGAAGGATACAGAATTGGCTTCATCCTGGCTCAAACCAGGACAATCATCTAGTCCAACCCCCCTGCCAGAGCAGGGTCACCTAGAGTACATCACACAGGAACGCCTCAGACAGGTCTTGAATGTCTCCAGTGAAGGAGACTCCACAATCTCTCTGGGGAGCCTGTTCCAGTGCTCTGTAACCCTCACAGTAAACAAGTTCTTCCTCATGTTGAGGTGGAACTTCCTGTGCCCGAGTTTGAATCCAATGCGCCTCATCCTATCACAGGGCACAAGTGAAAAGAGGTTGTCCCTGCCTTCTTGATGCCCAGCCCTCATGTATTTATAGACATTAATTAGATCCCCCCTCAGTCTTCTCCTCTCTAGACTGAAAAGCCCCAGGTCTCTTAAGCCTTTCCTCATAAGGCAGGTGTTCCAGTCCCTTAATCATCCTCCTAGCCCTCCATTGGACTCTCTCAAGTAGATTCCTGTCCCTCTTGAACTGGGGAGCCCAGAACTGGGCACAATACTCCACGTGAGGTCTCACCAGGGCCGAGTAGAGGGGGAGGAGAACCTCCCTCGATCTGCTGGAGACACTCCTCTTAATGCACCCCAAGATACCATCTGCCTTCTTGGCCACAAGGGCACATTGCTGTCCCATGGATAGCTTGTTGTCTACCAGGACTCCAAGGTTCTTCTCCGCAGAGCTGCTCTCTAGCAGATCACCTCCTAGCCTGTACTGGTGCATTTTTTTGTTCCTTCCCAGGTGTACATATTTTCCACAATTTGGGTAAAATCTACATATGACTGTTTGCTAAACCTTTCTTCAGCCTTAGTACTTTATTCATTATATGCTACAGATATTCTGATCTGGTCTCAAGAAAACTCCTCACTGGTACCATTCCTACACAGATGATCATATCTGAGCTAGCCAAAAAAAGTAGGCACTTTTCCTTTTGACGTCAAAAAAGACATCAGCATGATGGAAGGGGATGTTTACTGAGTGTATCTTGGTGTGAAAAGGAGTTGAATAGAAGATACTAACTACAAATGTATTTAGCCTTGAGCAGTTATTACAAGAAGTAGAACTGATAAAAGAAAGCACAGACTACTTGAACTTGCTGTGAACTTACCTCAGTAGCATGCTAAAATACCCTCCCTTAAGTTAGAAGAACCTCCTACTCATGAAAGCCCCCTATCCTCTCAGCATGCCTAATAAAAAGTAGAAGCACTACCACTTTAAATGAAGGCAAAGGACTAGTTAGCCAATCATGTATGTAAACGATATCAGTATGCTTAGAGATAAGGTGATTTTACATTCTTTGGTCTATAAAAGAAATCCTGTGTTACGGGAAAGGTGTGCTAGCTTTGCTAACTATTGCCTAGCACCTCTTTCTGCACAGAACCAGATTAAAACAACTATCTCAATTCTGCGTGTGGATTGGTTTTGCACACCAGGTGAAGAACCCAGATTTGGGACAAGACTTGTAGCAAAGGGGTAGTAGAACAACACAATTGCTTTTGATACCTCTGATAAAGAGGAAAGTAACATGCTGGAACTCTTAATATAGTAAGGGGATACAGAAAAGGAAAATCTCAAGTGGATTGGACCTCAAGGGAGGAACTGGGGAAGAAAAGTCCCTCTCACTGTAATAAAAGATCAGGTTCCTGACCACCTGAGGAATCTGAACATACATAAGTCTGTGAGGCTTGACGTGATGCATCCGAAAGCGGGATCTATCACCTGGTATGCAAGAAGTTGATCCACACACAGAGTTGAGATATTTGCTTTACTTTCCAGTTCTGCACAGAAAAGGGAGCCAGGTGGTATTCCACAAAGCTAGCTCTCCTTCACTAAACACAGGGGCTACTTTTATACACAGAAATATGTAAAATTACTTTACTTTTTTTCTAACACTTGTATACATGGTCGGTTAACTGGTTCTTCACTTCCATTTAGAGTGGCAGTGCTTAAAAATTTCACCACACTTGCTCAAAGGGTAGGGGGATTTTTGTTGGTAGGGGTCTCTCTAGCCTATGGGCTTTGAATGAAAATGCATGATATTAATCAGCAATAATGATTCATCTCTACCACAGGACATGCTCAAACCTGCAAGTATACAAAAATGCACATTTTCCTATAGAAGGAACAAATTAACAACAGATTACAGTATTACTCGTTATAATGAATATGAGCTTCTATATTTTCTGTAGAGTCTGAGATGGATTCAAGTTATGCAATAGACCTTGTCACCCCAATTAATTCAGTAGGAATAAAATACGCACCAGCAATTAAATGACAAAAAGGTGCATCTAGACTTGAATTCATAAGAACTTAGTGGGACTACAGTTTGAGAAGGGGTTTTTGGAGTGGGGTAAGGAAAAGGTGTAAACCACCAGATATACTAACGACTATAATCCAAGGTTAAACCAACCAACCAACCAAACAAAAAATCCCCAAATTACCTTTCCCAGTAATTTCCTCTATGGACAAAATATTCAGTTAAAGTTCTACTTTTTTAATACCTTCGTCAAAAACGTCTACTGTAGCCACCGTTGGGAGCTAATAATCATATGGACCTACTCTACGTGCAGTAACTGCTGTGTTATAACTCTATCAAAGCCTTAAACTGGACAGCCACAGGACTGTAATAACCACCTTTTCATACAACACTGTGTCAAGCTTTCACTCAGGATCGACAACAATGCTCTCGATCCCCTCCCCCTCCCACCCAGGTAGGGAAGGAGAGAGAGAATAAGAGAGAGACTTGGCTGGATTGAAAACTAAACTACACAGCTTTAATTAAACACTAACGATAAAAGAAAATATATACAATTATATACAAATGTGTTCAGGAATGTGCAAACCCCTATTGCCTCCCCCCACCCCCAGCAACTCCCACACCATTCTCCTTAGCCGTGAACAGTCCCGAAAAGTCACAGAGCATTGCTGAAGAGAGTGTAGAGTTAAGAGGGTCAGGAGAGCTCGAGCCTAAGGGCTGACGGTGATGGATGAGCAGAGTCCTCCCCAGATGCTGGCCATGGACGGAAGAGAAGGGAAGAAGAAGCAGGAAGGAAGTTGTCTTCTGTGATCTCTGACCTTCCTCTGAGCTTACATAGATATATGGAATGGAATATCTCTGGCCAATTTTGCTGTCTGTCTAACTCAGCCTCCTACGGGGGAGTCATAGATCTCCCCATAGTGTCTGAGCCAGCAAAGTGAAGATGTGACCTTGAAGACCCAGCAGTTAGAAAAACATTCCGCTGTCTTATCAGCCTTAGTTGGAAGGCTCTGGTGCTAGTTAAAAGAAAGCTTACTGAAGGAAAAAAAAATCAGTAAAAGGAAAATAGGCTTCATCCTGGCTCAAACCAGGACAGACACTCAAAGCATTTTAGGGACTGTTGGTTTCTGGAGAATGCGTATTCCATGTAACAATCAAATTGTGAAACCTCTCTATGAGATGACCCGAAAGAAGAGTGACTTTAAATGGGGTCCTGACCAACAGAAAGCTTTCGAGCAGATTCAAAAGGAGCTTGTGCAGGCACTGGCCCTTGGACCAGTTTGAACAGGGACAGACATCAAAAATGTACTCTACACCGCAGCTGGGCACAACAGCCCTAACTGGAGCCTCTGGCCAGAAAGCACCAGGGGAGACTCGAGGTCGACCCTTGGGATTCTGGAGCTGACGCTACAGAGTTGAGTTTTCAATCCAGAGAGTCTTTCTCTCATTCTTTCTCTCCTTCCCTACCTGGGGAACGAGGGCATTGTTGTCTCTGGTTTAAATGACGATCCTGAGTCAAACCGTGACAACAATTTATTGATGCCCAATGTGGGGCTCGATTTTAAGCCCAGGCCATAAATTCTCACTAATTGGGAGCGTATAAAATTCCACCTCTGATGGGAGGAATCCCTCAAATAGCAATGGGCAACAGGTCTGCTGAATTTAATGACAGATTGAAAACTGAACAGATACTTTCTGCAATGTATGTGCTGGACCTTTTTCCCAACATGCAATTGTACGTGTGCTATGCAGCCAAGAGCATACTGCTCTGTGTACCTGCTCTTATTGTTTTGTGGTTTATTGACAGAACTGTAGCCATAATCAACCCTATAATTACAAGCCTAGTGATCATAGGGTTTATGATACTGATCCTTATGAGTGCACTGTATGCATACAGTTTTGGTATAGATCCTAAAGTGAATGGAAAGGTCCATGTTGGTAATGGCAGTAGCAGGTTCAATTTTACCTCTCCATTTTCTCTCAAGCTGAATGTCCCAGCTCTTGATCTGAATAGCATTGTTGCAGTTGAGATGCTTCTGCTGAATGTTTATAACATATTGTGGATGTGTAGGGTGAGGTGTTGCTCTACACACTGCCAATCCCCCACAGGCAATGCTGCTGCCACTGTTGCTGCTGCCACCCGTGATGCTGCCACCACCACTGCTGCTGAGACCACCACTCATACTGCTACAAAAACGGCTGCTTCTACAAGTGCTGCTACAAAACCAACTGCTTCTACAAAGATTAAGTCCACTCCCTTTCGAATCAAGCTAGTTCATCCTGTGACCAGGAGCAAAGCAAAGGCAAAACGCTCCTCCCTTTTTACCCGCTGACACTGCCCAGATTTAATAACCTAGGAAGATTAGAACTGGACCCCCTTGCTTTCTAAACTCCTGCTGCAATAGAGGAGCCTAGGTGCGTCTGGATCCAGTCCTGTACGTGTCACAACTCAGACTGGGCAGCCCAGGGAGATTAGGACTGAACCTCCTTGCTTTCTAGACTTCCTTCAGAGAGGAGCCAAGGTGCGGCTGGGCCCAAAATCCTTCTCTCAGACCTGGTCTTTTCCCAGAGAGAGTAAATGTATTACAGTCCTAGTAAAAGCTCAACCGCCCAATACCCCTTGATCAGATTCAGGTGTAGTGCCACACAAGGTCTGTTTATTAGAAATAACACATTTATTACACTAGTAAGAGTTAATATTGAACAACCTAAACAAAACCACCCGCATATAGCATATATATATTAATTAAGGAAAAGGGGATGAGAAGAAAAAGGTGAGAGGAAGCGGGGGGGGGGGGGGGGGGGGGGGGGGGGGGGGGGGGGGGGGGGGGGGGGGGGGGGGGGGGGGGGGGGGGGGGGGGGGGGGGGGGGGGGGGGGGGGGAGAGATGAGAGAGAAAGACAGAGATAAAGAGAGAGATAAAGAGGACAGGAAAATCACCGGTCATAGAATCATAGAATCATAGAATCATAGGGGTTGGAAGGGACCTCGAAAGATCATCTAGTCCAACCCCCCTGCCAGAGCAGGGTCACCTAGAGTACATCAACAGGAAGGCGTCCAGGCGGGTTTTGAATGTCTCCAGCGAAGGAGACTCCACAACCTCTCTGGGCAGCCTGTTCCAGTGCTCTGTCACTCTTACAGTAAAAAAAATTTTTCCTGATATTCATCTTAAACCTCCTATGCTCCAACTTGTATCCATTACCCCTTGTCCTATCACTGGTCTTCACTGAAAAAAGCTTAACTCCATCGTCTTGACACTCACCCTTTACATATTTGTAAACATTGATGAGGTCACCCCTCAGTCTCCTTTTCTCCAAACTAAAGAGACCCAGCTCCCTCAGCCTTTCCTCATAAGGGAGATGTTTCCACTCCCTTAATCATCCTTGTGGCTCTGCGCTGGACTCTTTCAAGCACTTCCCTGTCCTTCTTGAACTGAGGGGCCCAGAACTGGACACAATATTCCAGATGTGGCCTCACCAATGCAGAATAGAGGGGGAGGAGAACCTCTCTTGACCTACTAACCACACCCTTTCTAATACACCCCAGGATGCCATGGCCTTCTTAGCCACAAGGGCACACTGCTGACTCATGGTCATCCTCCTGTCTACCATGACCCCCAGGTCCCTTTCACCTACACTGCTCTCCAGCAGGTCAGCCCCCAACCTGTACTGGTGCATGGCGTTTTTTCTTCCCCAAATGCAAAACTCTACACTTGCTCTTGTTAAACTTCATCAGGTTTTTCCCCGCCCAAGTCTCCAGCCTGTCTAAGTCTCTCTGAATGGCAGCACAGCCTTCTGGTGTGTCAGCCCACTCCTCCCAGCTTGGTGTCATCAGCAAACTTGCTGAGGGTACATTCTGTGCCCTCATCCAGGTCATTGATGAAGATATTGAACAACACCGGTCCCCAGTACCGACCCCTGAGGGACTCCACTAGTCACAGGTCCCTCCAACTAGATTCTGCCCCATTGACTACAACTCTCTGACTTCTTCCTTTCAACCAGTTCTTGATCCACCTCACTGCCTGATCATCAAACCCATACTTGATCAACTTATCTACAAGGATGCTGTGGGAGACGGTGTCAAATGCTTTACTGAAATCAAGATAGACCACATCTACCGCTCTAACATCATCTATCCACCTAGTAATTTCCTCATAGAAGGCTATGAGGTTAGTCAAACATGACTTACCCTTGGTAAAACCATGTTGACTGCTCTTGATGACCCCCATCTCCTTGATATGTCTACAGATAGTGCCAAGGACAAGTTGTTCCATTACCTTTCCAGGGATGGAGGTGAGGCTGACCGGTCTATAGTTACCCGGGTCCTCCTTCTTGCCCTTCTTGTAGACTGGAGTGACGTTTTGCTATCCTCCAGTCCTCAGGCACCTCTCCAGTTACCCATGACTTACCGAAGATGATGGAGAGTGGCCTAGCAATGACCTCCGCCAGCTCCCTCAGCACCCTTGGATGCATTTCATCCGGACCCATCGATTTATGGATGTCCAGATTATGCAACTGATCCCTAACCCAATCCTCATCTACAATGTCCTCACCCTATCTTGACTACTTCTGGGGTTATATGAATCTGGGGCTCATGGGAAAAGCCTGCAGGAGTAAAGACAGAGGCAAAGAAGGCATTCAGCACCTCTGCCTTCTTCATATCCTCTGTCACCAGGGGCACCCACCTCATTCAGCAGTGGGCCTATATTGCCCTCTGGTATTAGCTTTGTTGGCTATGTATTTGAAAAAGCCCTTTCTACTGTCCTTAACCCGACTTGCAAGGTTAAGTTCCAAGGAGGCCTTAGCTTTCCTAGTTGCCTCCCTACATTCCCTGACAACATTCCTATATTCCTCCCAAGTGACCAGTCCCTCCTTCCATGATCTATAGATTTTCCTCTTCCACTTGAGTTTCCCCAGCAGTTCCTTTTTTAACCACGCTGGGTCTCCTAGCTCCCTTACTAGATTTTCTACCCATTGGGACACACTGATGCTGTGCTTGCAAGAAGTGGTCCTTGAATATTGTCCCAGCTATCTTGAGCCCCTTTACCTTCTAGCACTCTGTCCCATGGGACTTCCCTTAACAATTGGTTGAGGAGGGCCGAAGTTGCTCTGTAGAAGTCCAGGGTTCTGGTCCTGCTGGAAATTCTGTTCCTCCCACACAGGATCCTGAACTCCACCATCTCATGGTCGCTGCAGCCAAGGTTGCCATTGACCACCACTGCTTCAATAAGGCCCTCCTTGTTGGTGAGCACAAGATCCAGCAGCGCTCCTCTTCTAGTCGGCTCATCCACCATTTGCATTAAGAAGTTGTCATCAATGCATTGGAGGAACCTCCTAGACTGTGAAAGGCTGGCTGTATAAGTCTTCCAGCAGATATCGGATATAGTTAAAATCTCCCATGAGGACCAAGGACTGCAGTTGTGAGGCTGCTTTCAGCTGCCTGTAGAAAGCTTCATCAACTTCCTCATCTTGATCAGGAGGTCTGTAGTAGACCCCCACAACTGTGTCACCCAACTACCCTGTCCTTTAATTCTTACCCACAGAATTTCAACTCGCCCCTCATCAGCCCCTGTACAAACTCAATACATTCTAGTTGCTCTCTCACATAAAGAGCAACTCCACCACCTCGCTTCACCGACCGATCTTTCCTAAAAAGCACATAGCCATCCATGGCCACATTCCAGTCGTGTGAGCTGTCCCACCATGTCTCTGTTATTGCTACCTAATCATAACCCTTAGACCGCACACAGACCTCTAACTCTTCCTGTTTATTCCCATGCTGCGTGCATTGGTGTACAGGCATTTCAGGAAGCAAGTAGAGTCACATCGGTGGGACTAAATCCTCCTTAGCCCATCCTCCTACAGGCCCTGGTATGTTCCTCTTGGGCTTGTCCCTAACAGACCCAGTTTTCTCCCCTTCCCCCTTCACATCTAGTTTAAAGCTCTCTCAATGAGCCCCTGCTAAGTCCTGCCCCAAAAGCCTTTTCCCCCTCTGGGGACAGGTGCATCCCACCCGCCACCATCAGGCCAGGTGTCTCATAGAGCAGCCCCATGATCAAAAAACCAAAGCCCTGCCTTGGCACCAGTCTCTTGCCATTCGTTCATCATTAACTCTTCCTGCTTATCTCTCCACCCATTCTTGCAGGAGGTATGGAGGCAAACACGACTTGTGCTCCAGACCCCCTAACTAGCCGTCCCAGGGCCCTGAAGTCTCTCTTCATTTGCCCCTTAACATTTCTTGTAGTAATTCGTCACTGCCAACCTGAAAAATCAGCAGTGGGTAGTAATCAGATGGATTTACCATACTAGAGAGTTTCCTTTTAACATCTCTAATGCGAGCCCCAGGGAGGCAGCAGACCTCCCTGTGGGATGGGTCAGGTCTACAGATGGGCCCCTCTGTTCCCCTCAGAAGGGAGTCACCCACCACAACTACCCTCCTTTCCTTCTTAGTTGAAGAAGTCCTAAGTCGTGGAGCTGAGCGACAAGTCATAGGCGGTTCACTAGACAAATCTGTCACTCCAGCTTCATTTTCCTTTCCCTGAAGTTCCAAGGACCTCGTACCTATTCTTCAAGGGCAATTCGGAGGATGGACGGAGTTGGGAGGGTTTTTTCTTGCCTCTCCGAGGACGGACCTCCCTCCATTCCTCCATGTTCCTAAAGTTCTCTCCTTCTGTCTGAGAACAGGAGGGGAGGGGATCCATCACTTGTTCTAGCATCTCTTCCTCCTGCCCTTGCCTCAGGGTTTGACTCCACCAATCTATTTCGTTCTCACATTCTCTGATAATTCTCAGTCTTTCAACCTCCTCTGTCAGTCTAACCACCTGCCTGAGGAGATCATCGATTTGCTCGCACCGCACACACGCGGTGCCACTGGCTCCCTCTGGCACCAGTGCCAGGCTCAGGCACTCGCTGCAGCCAGAGACTTGCACGGCTGCGTGCCTGCTCAGAACCTCCGTCTGAGTTCCCATCTCTTCTTCTAATACAGTTTTAGGGCTGTTGCCATCCCATGCTAGAGAAATTTTACTGGTGTTCTTCGCTTCCTGCCTCCACTCACGCCGCTCTCCCCCTGCCCTCAGCGCTCCCTGCCCTCGCGCACACTTCACTTCCTGTGACAGCTAGCTGCCGCTCTGCGCTCTCACCCGCTGCCAGCGTGCTTCTGAGGGAGCTGGCCGAGATGGCCGCTTTTAAACCTTGCCGCGGTTCTCAGCCACACCCCCTGCCACGTCAGCCTTCCTGCTCCACTCAGGATTCCGCTCAAGACTGGGTCTCCTCGCTCTGCTACCGGCTTCGCCGTCTCCGGGAAGCCCGGTCCCTCTTCTCTAAATCCTCAGTAATTAAAGGAGCAGCTCTCACCGCTGCCGCTCTGCTCGCTCACACCGCTGCCGCGTGCTCTGAGGGAGCTGCCGAGATGGGCCGCTTTTAAACCTTGGCCGCGGTTTCTCTACCACACCCCCTGCCACGTCAGCCTTCCTGCTCCTCTCAGGATTCCCGCTCAGACTCGGGTCTCCTCGCTCTGCTCCGGCTTCGCCGTCTCCGGGAAGCCCGGTCTCTTCTCTAATCCTCAGTAATTAAAGGAGCAGCTCTCACCGCTGCCGCTCTGCGCTCTCACCGCTGCCGCGTGCTCGGTCCTGGATTCAGCGTCCTTGGTCCAGTCAACGGGGGAGGGTCGGTGTTGATAGTCAGTGTCAATGAAACTCCTGAAGCCGACCATTGCAGCCCCCTATTTTATAGGCCTAGAATCTTGATTTCACAATGAGTACTGTGTGATTGAACCGTATATGTGTGAGCAGCTGGAGTGGACCTACACCCCCTCTGCCCCTCGATCTTTGTCTTGTCTCAATCCTGACGTTATCTCATCTATGCAGGCCTGAGGCCATATGCAGGCCATTACTGCAGTCTCCATCCTCCCAGGCAGGCCTTTTGGGATGCATATGAGCAGGGGCTACAATGGGGTTTCAATATCATTTCCCAAAGTAGGTCCGGAGGGCTGGTCCCTCACAGCCGCTTTATGGGCAAGACCAAGAAAGTCATTGTGTGTCGATAACTTAACTTCCTGGGCTTGTTGCC